>NW_015536624.1:3138079-3152535 GCF_001515605.1 Sinocyclocheilus anshuiensis | reverse complement strand
TTTTTTTTTAGCATTGCGACGTCATTCTTATGACAATCAAGTAAATTATTTTCATTACAAATGTAAAAGTAGCATGACAAAAATCTGTTGTACTGCCTGATGACCATGTTGCTGTGCAAGAGAATTGATGCAGAAGCGTAATGCAAGTTATCTTTCTCATTACTGTAACATGACTCTGTTATGAGGTATTTATGCATTTTAATATTTGCCTTTTAGTGCATGATGATTTTAATAAAATACAGTCAAAAATAACTTCTGGACCTGTTATGGTAAGGAGAAATTCAGGCGAAGAAATGTGCTAAATAGTCATGAAATTGTCATAATGTAAATTATTTTAATGGTCTACGTATTTAATTATTACATTTATTTTTATTGATGTTAATTATTTGTTCGGTTTGTATCCGTTCTCATTACTTTAATGCAAATAATCTCAATCTCATTACTCTTAAATAAAAAATAAAAAAATATTACATTTTAGGTGTGCTCCGATTGATCGGCTACCGATCACTATCGGCCGATAATCACGTTAGCACGACTGATCGGCAGTCTCCAAAAAGGCCGATCTAAAAAAAACGATCTCAAGCTGATGACGCTGCCGTGAGAGGTTTGGCACAACATGCAGCGGCACCATCTCAGTCTCTGTCCGGCGCGGGTGAAATAATTATAATGCTGAAAGTGAGGTACTCACCTTCATATTTCTTCATTAAATAACTTTTATAAAGTAATTTGAAAACCTTGTGTGAGACGTAATTTCACAAACAGCGTGAGTGAATCACCGCGCGTGCGCGCTCTCTCTCTCTCAAAATGCGCAAATGGCTTCAAATCACCACATCGCATCTATCTATAAGCGAGCTGCACACTGCACAATTGACACAGGAATTGTCACTTGCACAATCGAGGCAGTGTCACATCGTCACTAAAGTTTATAAATTGCATTACTTTTTAATTCTTGCCAGTGTTTAACCATTCAGCGCCCGCGCGCTCTCCTGATTCACACTCGCAGCGCGCACACATAATGCCAGGTTCACATTACTCCGTTTGCGGTGCGTATATGATACGTATTTTTTCCGCGCTCATGTTAACGGATTAATAAAGCGTGCACACTGCGCACGGTTGCGGTCCAGCAGTGCGTTCACCCTCAGAAGGTACATTGAAATAGAAGCATCTCTGTTTTCTTTAAGCATGAGAAGCCTGCTTGTGGATGCACAAATAGACATGTCAAACACATATAATGCTATATTGCATAACGTGTCTAAATGGGTATCTTACAAAACCAAAAACATGCCTGGGTTATGATTCACTTCACTATGATTTTTATTATTTGCGCATTTTATTTAAATAAAATATGAACCTATAAATAAAAATAAAAAAATGTTAATGAGAATTTGGAGTGAAGAAATTGTCCTAATTAATCATGATGCAAACATTTTTAATAGTCTAATGGTAAACTAAATTTTGTTTTTGGTTTTATTTTAATTTGTTTTGAACTTAAACATGTTCTTGACAGGATTCATGAGCTTTACCCAAATCATGGTCTTCATAAGTTTAAACGGCCGTGCTGAAGCCTTGTTTGAGTGGTTTCCTTTTGCCCTCTTATCCGATTGTTTCACATAGACCTTCAGCTACACTTTGCTGATGCCACACTGAGGGTTTACACACAAGCAACACTAAAGTAGGGAGTTTTTTTGGTGTTTTACATCTGTGCTTGTTACTGTGCTGATTTTCAGTCTTCAGGATGTTCACATGCAGCATTCATTCCCTTCAGTTTTCATGCAGCCCTAGCTTTATTTATAGACATCTTTATTATTTGGTACGCCATTGGAGCGTCTTTTTCCTCCCTCTTTTGCACTGAGGGTATCTGGCATTGTCAGAGCATTGTGTAAATTCACTACCAACGTTCAGCCTGTCTTCGCCCCCCTCCTTCACATTACCATGGCAACAGCCTGTTGCATAACTCCTAACCGCAAAGTCTCGCCTGTCCGTCTCCGTGGAAACCATGTCTCTCTCTCTCTCCTTTTCCTTTTTTCCCTGCTGTTTTGCTGTGTCCCTCCATCTCTGCTTCTCTCTCTCTCACCTCTCGCTTTCATGGTCTTTCTTCACCTCTGCGTAATTTTTAGAGTGTTTTGTGCAAGGTGCCAGCCAGATGCTTGATCCGTGATCTTTGAACTTGTCAAATTGCACAAATTGAAATTTGGCATCAACAAAAAAAACTTGTCATAAATTGTGACCTGCTTGATGACCGTGTTTCTGCTGCGCAAGAGAAAATGGTGCAGATGCTGCATTATTGGTGCACCTGACACAGATTTGGCATTAACAGTGTGTCAGCAGTGCAGAGAGTTCAGCTCATGGTTACGGTCAGATGAGATTGTATCTGTCAAGTTCTTTGCATTCACGAACCTCATGTGTGAAGAAGAGTGGCACAGATAAGCTTTAGAAACGTCTAAGCAAAAGGTTAGAAGTGATTTTAAAAAAAGTAAAGTGTTTTTTTAACTTTATTTTGTACGTGTGTGTGTGTATATGTATATGTGTAAACTAGTGCTGTCAATCTATTAAAAATTAACTTAATTAATCACGCTTATTGTATCTGTCAAGTTCTTTGCATTCACGAACCTCATGTGTGAAGAAGAGTGGCACAGATAAGCTTTAGAAACGTCTAAGCAAAAGGTTAGAAGTGATTTTAAAAAAAGTAAAGTGTTTTTTTAACTTTATTTTGTACGTGTGTGTGTGTATATATATATGTATATGTGTAAACTAGTGCTGTCAATCTATTAAAAATTAACTTAATCACGCTTAATCCCACCTAACATTAAAGTTTTTATATTGCAACACTTTCACATTCAATCTTTAAATTACTGTGGAAACAACATAAAGAGTATATTTTTAACATTTGTTTAATGGCATCTTTTTTTGTGACTGAAGGCGAGTATCACTAATACCAATACTACTGATGTCTCTATGAAATTGTTCTTTTTTTCCCTAATATGTAGCCTAACCATAAAGTTATCAAACACTAAATTCTAAATTAAACACAGATGAATCCTTTAAGCTACAAAAGTTATTGATTTCCTCTTGTTTTCTTTTGTTCTTTTGATTAACAGACATCACAGCAGCTGGTTATTAGGTTATTTGGCTGGTATTACTTTAAGAGCTACCACTGCTGAACGTAACGCAGATCTGACGTGCATGCTCGTAGTTTCATTCGCACTTTAATATACAGGCTACAGAGTGCACTGCCATATTTGCGCATACAATTAAAGAGCATGCACTATGAGCACAGTATAACGGCTGAAAGGACAGGAAAATTCGTTTTTACTGACATATGGCCTGACAACATCTCATCTGAGCGCAGTTCACTGTTGTTCTACTGAAGCTCCTCGTCACCTGTACGTCTCTGCGCTTGTTTGACTAGCGCTAGCGCTGAGGTGAAGTTGGAGTGCGTGTCTGAAAAGTCTGATGTGGTTTGTAATGAAATGTGTTTATGCGGTTTAAGGTAAAAAATACAACAGTATTTTCCACATACTGTACATTATTGTTTCTCCTCTATGCCCCGCCTTTCTGAAACGCATCGATTTTTACAAAGCTCATCGTTCTGAAAAGCGAGGTGTGCTCTGATTGGCCAGCTATCCAGTGCGTTGTGATTGGCCGAATACCTCAAGCGTGTGACAGAAATGTTACGCCCCTACCATACTGTGATGCCCTGTCAGGCCAGAGCGACGAGACAAAAACATTAAGCATTTGTTGCATACAGTGAGGACATAATTACTGATTATAATTACTTATACTGTCTTTTTACGCGTTGCGTTGCATCGCGCCGCGTAAACATAAAACCATGTCTGCATTTGTGATCGGAAAAATGACAAACAAGCACTACTCTACACTGCTCAAAACTCGCATTTGAATCATCAGTGGCATCAGTCCTTTAAATGAAAACGTACTTCCAGTCTGTGAGTCAGAACAGCCTGCATTGTAGTCTACTCTTCCAGGATCAGGAAACAGAGCTCCATAAAATGTGCTGCACACATCTGAATATTTGGGTTGAAGTGTTCTGGAACAGTGTTGTAAATACAACTTAACCACTGATTTCTAGTCGTGTCCTCTTTTGGAAGGCCAAACAAAGTAGTTTCGCTTTCACAGTGAAACACACGGCGGGCTAGAGTGAGCGGAGGCCAGAGGGCTTGAGAACGGCGTTGTATTTTTGACTATTGCTACAAATATACCCCAGCGACTTAAGACTGGTTTTGTGCTCCAGGGTCACATTTGGATATGCTTACAAAGGTGTATATTCCTATTCCCCTCATTCACGAGCATATATCTTGCTCTTCCCTTTGTTTTGACTTATACACTTATATACACTTGTAGTCCATTTTCACCAGTGCCTTTCAAAAGATACTCCTTGCAATCTCCTCTTGAATGTCAGTCTTTCCATATTATATATTTCTATGTGAAGTGTTTTAAAGCCGCTTTTCTAAAGGTCCACAGAAAAGTGCCCATAATTGAAAGGCCCATCTGCATTCACATTGTATTAAACTTCTTATATTGTGTACTTGATATCTTTGAGTCACTTGGTATACATTTGATATGGTTTGTGTGGTTTTCTTTTATATTTTGAATAATGAATAATAATGACAAAGCTACATGACAGTGTTTTGTAACCCAGAAAAAAAAGATGTTTGATCTGATGATGTTTTTTTTTTTTTTTTTTTTGCATCTCTGTTTCAGCTCGGCATATGATCGTGATAATAAAGTGCGTGTGGCGATAAAGAAAATCAGTCCGTTTGAGCACCAGACATACTGTCAGCGCACACTCCGTGAGATTAAAATCCTGCTCCGCTTCAAGCACGAGAACATCATCAGCATCAACGACATTATCCGCACTCCCACCATCGACCAGATGAAAGACGTGTATCCTTTTTATTTGTATTTTAGCCTGGAAATAAATGTAGGATTTTGAAACAAAGGAAAGACATATTTGTAATTCTGTACTATGTTTTAGGTACATTGGTGACATTGATCATGTCACCTAGACAGTCAGATGTTCTTCCATTGAAGTTAAAGATGTTTTTTTTTTCATGCTGGAGAACATGGTCAGGTTTTATGTTCATCAGTTTGTGTCCTGCCATCATTAACGCAAAAAGAGAGACAAACCGAATATTAAATTTTTAAATTCGAATTCATTCAATTTTTTCAGTTCAGCTTCCTAACTGTTCATGTTCAGGCTGAAAATGCGGCCTCTGGCACAAACAATGCTCTTTTCCAACTGTGTAGGCTGAGACAATGCAAAAATCTCTAGTAAAGAGTTAATTTTAGGATCAAAATCAATAGTCGGTAGGCGTGTGGATAGTGAGAGTAGTTTTGTATGATCTAATCGCTGTGTTGCTCTAATGTGTTTAGCGTCATGCCAGAGCTGCGGTTAAAGGGAGTAGAAACACAAGATCTTAAAAGGCCACAGTTTTTTTTTCTACCGAAATTAATACAGAACATAGCAAAAGGCTTGTAGTTTTTGTTGCTGGTATTTTTATTTATTTTTTTTCTCACAACCTAAGAAAACGAAGATTTAATACTTAGGATTGCTAATAGGCATGGCACTTGTGAACTATTTGATTATTAATTCTGATTCCACGAAACCATTCTAGTTCCATAGATATTCCATTTACAGTTTTGTGCTTTTGAGCAATAAATCATACTTAAAAAGGTAAACTTTTAGAATATACACTGTTGTTCAATATTTGGGGGTCATTAAAGTATTACAGTAAAAACAGTAATACTGTGAAATATTATAATTTAAAATCAGTGTGTGTGTGTGTATATATATATATATATATACAGTCAAGAGCGGACAGCAAAAAGAATCAGTCGGTACCAGACAGCGAAAAAGTACGGGACAACGCATCAGCTATAACGTTGTCAACTCCTCTGATATGCTGAATGTTCAAATTATACGGTTGCAAAAATAGAACCCACCGCATCAACCGCTGATTAGGACTCTGCAATGAATGCAAAAATGTCAGGGGGTTATGATCAGAGTATACCATCACCTCTGCACCTCCCCCGACATAAACATCAAAGTGTTGGAGCGCCCAAATCAAGGCTAAAGCTTCTTTTTCGATCACAGAATTTCTCTGATGTTTATTAAATTTTCGAGAAAAGAAGCATACAGGGCGCTCCAATCCACCCTCGTCTGTTTGCAACAAAACGGCGCCGGTTCCTGTCTGACTTGCATCGACCTGGACTTTAAAAGGTCGATCAAACCTGGGCGACATAAGGACTGGAGCTGTCCCTAACAACATTTTCACATTGTCAAAAGCCCTTTGACAATTAAGAGTCCAATCAAACTTTGTAGAGCCTTTTAACAAATCAGTCAACGGCGAAACAACTGTAGAAAAATTTGAACAAAAACTTCGATAATAACCAACGAGACCCAAAAAACGCATTAACTCTTTTTTTAGTAACTGGAGGAGGAAATCGTTCAATGGCCAACACCTTTGCTTGAAGAGGACGAACCACGCCCTGCCCCACCTCCTTACCCAGATACTTCACTGTAGCTTGGGCAAATTCACATTTCAACAGGTTCACTGTCAGGTGTGCTTCGGCTAAACGCTCAAACAATGCCCGCAACCGCCGAAGATGCTGCTCCCAAGTGTCGCCAAAAAGAATCACGTCATCCAAATAGACAGCACACCCCTCCAACCCAAAAACGATGTGATTCATCAACCTTTGAAAGGTTGCCGGCGCGTTCCGCAGCCCAAAACTCATAACGGAGTAGGAGTACAGCCCAGCATCACAGCACAGGAAACAAACACCTCAGGGAACTCTTGAACCAATTCATCAATTTGCTCTTTCAACGGAGCAAAATAAACTACCGGTGGAGGAAGAATATCCCGCCATACTCGCCCCCCTGCCAAATTATTTCACAGAATTACCGAAACACCCTTCACGGGTAAAGAGGGGCACACTCCAAGAGTTACCTCTCCTTCGACCAACTCCGATTTCAAATTAACTCTGTGCAAGGGAACTGATAAGGTCTGCAGCCTCACGACCAACGAATCCACTTTTATGGGTCAAAATAAACTCATCTGCCAACACGGCGGCTTTTGCGACAGTGGTAGGCTTATTTTAATTTATATAAGTTGCAACGTTGTCAGTGACGATGTTTCGAAATTGTTCCAACGGGACCAAATCTCGCAATTCCTCAAAAGTGCTTACATTAGAGGCGGCGCACCACCGATCAAAATGCGTAGTCAGTTCTCTTCCTACTTCTACATGAGTTTGACGTTCTCCTCTCCGCCAATTTCTGAAACGCTGACGATACGCCTCCGGAACTAATTCATACACTTTCAAAATGGTAGACTTAACTTTATCATAATCTTTTTGATCTTCTACTGCCAGCGCCATAAAGGCCTCTTGAGCTCTACCCGTAATAACACTTTGAAGCATCACTACCCGATCCGCAACAGGCCAATTCCGTTCCTCTGCTATACTCTCAAACAATGAGAAAAAAACATCTGGGTCGCGCTCATTAAACTTAGGAAGTAATTTTAAATTACTCACCACATCAAATGTACGCGATCTATTTTCATTCGATGGTGCACCATCAGGAATTAATTTACCTTCCCCAATTAACTTTAACCGTTGAACTTGCAACTCAAACTCTCTTGACAATTTTTCAGCTTCCAACTGTTGAGTATTTTTAAGTTGCCATAATTCAATCTCACGTCTTTTAAGTACTTCATCCATTTTTATCTTTTCCAACTCAACCTCATGTTCTTTAACTACTTTAGCCATCTCCCTATCATGCATTTGTTGCATTTCCAAAATTTCTTTCTTTTGGTCAAATGATAAACCTGAAAAAATGTCTACTGATTCCTTTAACTCCAATGGAGTGCCCTTTCCGACCGACAGAATTTTCTTTTCACCCAACTTCTTTCAAAATCGCTTTCAAATCATTCTTTTTTTACCCGTTTGTCTAATTCTCCAATCCCATAATATTCTATAAGCTCCCACAATTGGGCTTTGGACAACAAATTCAATAAAGTCTCCGACGGAGTTTTAATAAAGTCTTCAACAGATGCCATCCTTACCAATATGACACCAACTCAAAAACCCCAAATCACATAAATTCATATGCAATAATTATCACAACGGTCAATACAGATGAGAATTCATTCATAAATCCCCTTCCTAACTACTCCCCGTTCCCCCACTATTCTACCTAAATCTAAACTATAATCTTCATGCAACTCCCAAGAGTCGAGCGCCTTTAAACACTAAAATACCGCTGGTAGTGAATCGGACAAATCAGTCCAATTCACAAACCACGGCAGTGTACTCAACCCAGGAGTCTGCACAAAAATAACAAACCAAAATAACAAACCCTAAATATTACTAACCCCAAAAAGAGGAATGAATAGAACCTCATCTTGTAATCTACCGATCACAAACTCAACTTACCCATGAAGAAACGTGAATAAATTGCGCCTGCCTCCCACAAAATCCCGATTTTCTTTACCCTAAGCACTATAATCAAAACAAAACGAATAACGTAACTAACACAATATTTTCAACCTCTACGGACGAGCCCCCATTTGTTACAGCCGGCTCTTAGGCTGCAACAAAGAGGAGTCCAGACGCAACAATACTTAACAAAACATTTATTTTAACACAACAAAATATAACATAAATGTAGCATAAACGAAGGAACGAGCCAGCGTCGGCTGGGACACACAGCACAACACAGACCGTCGAGCTCCACGCAGGAGACGATCTCCCAAACCAACCGCCCCGCACCAACACGCCAGGCACTCTTAAACTCTGCGTCCAACAAGTGTCAGGTGTGCAAGCCACACCCCCTCCAAGCGACACCTAAAACACACACCCCACAAGTGCATGCACAGCCCAAACTGGGATGTCACAGCATATAAAAGCAAGCCTTTGAATAAATTCATCCTCATTACCAGGACATTCATAAGGTATATAAACATTTAAAATAATAAAAACATTATTGTCGATGGCTACTTTTATTCCTATACACCAATCAACATTCAATCTAATCACTGTGATTACAGGATCATATTTCATATGCCACATAATGGCCACTCCACCAGATATTCTACCATGCACAAACCCCAAACTCAAGTCTGTTGTGGACTCTCCCACCCCGTGAAAGACACTATTGACAGAGTTAAGTTTGTCCAGATCTTGTTTCGGAAGGAAAGTTTCCTGTACACATAAAATGTCTGTGTTCTCAAACAGTTTGTCAACAACGAGCCGTCGAGCCTTATCCGTCGCAGTTTGACCCAAACGCAAACCACGGGTATTATATGACACGACTCTCATTATATGTAAGATTATAAGTATCTTAACAGTCAGTTTTGATCAATTTAATGCATCCCCTTGCTGAATAAAAGTATGGCTGCCCACTCTAAGTGTTTGAAGGTAGCATGAACTTCAACAAGCTTTTGTCAGTTCTTACATGATTTCTGTTTTCTTAACCCCATGCTTTGTGTTTGACCTTGACGTTGGCGAACTATAGCTACATTGTACAGGATCTGATGGAGACGGACTTGTACAAGCTGTTGAAGACGCAGCACTTGAGCAATGACCACATCTGTTACTTCCTGTACCAGATCTTGCGCGGCCTGAAGTACATCCACTCGGCAAACGTTCTCCACAGAGACCTGAAGCCATCTAACCTGTTGCTCAACACTACTTGCGACCTCAAGGTGAAGTACACTGCGTCATGTCATTTTAAACCCATTTAAGGTGAAGTGTGTCATTTCTGTGCCACCAAATGGAATTGAAAAACAATGTTTTCGGAATGCTGCACCTGTCGGCTTTACAACAAAGCACATAACTTCAATTTTAATTTCTAATGTAATTTCTGTGAGTTTTACAAATATGTGACCCTGGACCACAAAACCAGTCATAAGTAGCATGGGTAAATTTGTAGCAATAGCCAAAAATACATTGTATGGGTCAAAATTATTGATGTATCTCGGCCAAATATTGTCCTATCCTAACAAACCATACATCAATGGAAAGCTTATTTATTCAGCTTACATGTGTTGTATAAATCTCAATTTCGAAAAATTGACCCTTATGACTGGTATTGTGGTCTATGGTCACATATTTTATATGCTTAATTACTGTAACGTGAGTATTTGTAATTCATTACTTCACACCTCTGCATATATATATAAACTTATTCCATTTTACAAAACAGCTTGTCCAGCTAGTCATCCAAATGGAGTGCAGAGAATAAGAGTGCAATAATTTTAAATAAATAGTTTTTGTCATTTTTATTAGTTTTTGTTGTTTTTTAAAAGTCTGTATAGTTAATTTTTTTTTTTAATTTTAACAATTTTTTTTTATTAGTCGGTTATTCTAATGCACATAAACATACAGATACAGTCTCAGCTATACAATGGAAAACAATAAGAAGCATACAATCAGGTAGAAAAGTTAATACAGTCGGGCTAGAGGCTAAATATGCACCATAGAATAGAAGATCAAGAGAGGTTGTTAATGTAGCACCAGAGAGGTGTCCATATCTGCCAAAAATCATTAGACTTTTGATGTATATCAAAGGTGAGTTTCTCAAGTGGAAGTAACGTAGATATTTGAGACAACCACATTTTAAAAGAGGGTACTTGAGGAGATGACCACAGTAACAATATACATTTCTTTGCCAGATAAACCAAAATTAGAAACAGTTGTTTGGTTTGGAAGTCAAACACAGTCTCCACTCCACTGTATAACACATACAATTCCAGAGAAAAACAAAATTTCAACTTGAAAAGACTTTGTAAAAAATTATGTACTTTAGTCCAAAAAGAAAAGATTCTGTCACAATACCAGAAGCAGTGAAGGAATGTTCCTTTTGCGTTTTTTGCAATTAAAACAAAGATCAGAGGAGTTTCTGTAAATCTTTTTTAAACGTAAATGTGTAAGGTAAACTCTGTTAATGAATTTATAATTGAGTTCGTGAATCCCCAATGAAGTACATTTAGAGAACAAATTGTTACATATGACGGACCAATCCGTATTATCAATTCCGTGACCTAAATCTTTTTCCCACACGCTCTTCAAACTTTCTAAAGAGGACGTACATGAATTAACCAGAGCATTATATATTTTAGATATTAACCCCTTAGAAAAACTGTTTATTACAATTTGTTCTATGGCAGTTAATTTGTTTTTAATCTCTTTATTTCAGTTTTCTTAAAAACAACACGCACACAATGCCACAACATAGTTACTATAAGAAAAATAACCTGTATAGTTAATTTTTATAGAATTTTTATTTTAGTACATCAACTTAAACTAAATGAAAATGCGAAATAATGTCTTGGAAACTAGCTGAATTTTTAAAAATGTTTTATTTTAGTTAACATTTATTTCAAGTAACAGAAATTTTTTTTTTGGTTTTAGTTTAACTATAATAATATAAAAACAAAGTTTAACTGATGTACATAGTTTTAAATTAAATTAAAATGAAATATGTATTTGTGTAAGCATTTTTGTATAAGTATTTATGTATTTGATGAAGTATTTCTTAAAATGTGTATTTTTTACTTTAAATTACTTATAATTTAGTTTATACATTTATATTTTTTTTCTTCCAATTGTTTTTAATTTTTCAAATTGTTTTGAAACTTTTCTGCTGTTGCAGACATAGTCCTTGTATTTTTATAACCATCACCTTTTAACTCCATTGCCACCATACCATGTTTTATTAAAGCAAAGTTATGGCAGACTCATCTTGGACATTGCTGGATACTCACAAATCTCTGTAACTTCTGTTTTATCCCCCCCTCCCACCCCCCCACAGATCTGTGATTTTGGGCTTGCCCGGGTGGCCGATCCAGACCATGACCACACCGGCTTCCTGACGGAGTATGTAGCCACGCGTTGGTACCGCGCACCAGAGATTATGCTCAATTCTAAGGTGAGGAAGCAGTCTTGATCTTTCAAAGTTTGTTGGCCTGATCACTCAAACACAGATTAAGTCTAATCCTGGAGTTATTCCATTATTGTCTCAAGTGTGTGTTTGGTTGCTCTATGCAACCTTTATTTTTAACTTTTAAGACAACCATGGTATTACTATGATACGCACCACCCAGAAAATTCCAGTACCAAAAAAATGCATGATAAAAACATTTTTTGCTTAAAAGTTAATAGCTATATCAATGAACAATCTCTTCATGTATGTGCCTCTCTATCTCTCAGGGTTACACTAAGTCCATTGATATATGGTCGGTCGGTTGTATTCTGGCTGAGATGCTTTCGAATAGACCCATCTTCCCTGGGAAACACTATCTGGACCAGCTTAACCACATCTTAGGTAAACAACCCTGTGGACTTTATATATTTCCCTGCCTGCAGCCTTTGACGTCACAGGTTACAGCCACTAGTGAAGGGTTTATGTTCTTGTGGTGCCAACAGCCAGACATCCTTGTCATGATGTCATTTCCTGTAAGTATAGTGTGATTAGTCATTTGACATTTACAGCTCAGGTGAAAATGCTCAGTGGTTTGTATAAGGAAAGACTGTAGATTTCAGGACACATACTGAGAGATGAATTTAGATGATTGAGATGAACAGGAATACTAACAGATTACAGTGTTTGGTATAGCTTGTAGTTGCACAAAAAACAACAACATCGTTTGAGCCCAGTAATACCAACAGAAGATCATGCTAACTGTTTTCAAGGCCACAGAGCAGCTCAGTTCATGTAACCACTGCTCCATACGCACTTCATGCATCGCTGCATTTCACCAGATTTGTAATGTGAAGCTCTTCTTCTAAAGAAACATAAGATTTTTTGTCCAGTTTTCATAAAGCTGTGCATCTCTAATGAAAAACATGCTTACTCAGTCAGCTGAATAATTGATGTACATTGAACGCTCTTCAAAAGCTCCACATAGGCCATCCATCTCTGGACTGAAACACGATACATTGTGGTCAGTTTTGCATAGTAAGACTGAGATAAGCATTTGATGGTTATCTCCAAAAAGTCTTATTCATCATTTCCCTTGCAAGCCGAAGCACATCAGATTTCGTCGCTTCCCTTCTCTTTATTTTTCCTTTCTCCGTCTGTTGCATCAGTTTAAAAACTCAGTGTTCCCTGTCAGAGATACTGTTGATTTTGGCCCTGCAATGAGCTGATAACGTTGTCCAAGCTGCTGCGTGTTTGAAGGTGTGTGTTTTCCCACCAAACCCAAAGCGATGGCTCCTAAAGAGACAAATCTCTGTAGTAACACTTTCTTCCATAAGCATGCGTGTCTTTGAACCCGTCTGGCCTGTGCGAGCAGATGTTTCCCTGTTGATAACTCTACTTATTTCCTCATTTAGATTGCGTCTGCACATCATTAGCCTGGTGCCCTGGGTTATTGTTGTACCATCTCTCTCATTCTCTGAACAAGCACTTATTCAATTCAGTGTCTACAGAGCCAAAAAAGTGCCATTTTCTAGTTAGGTTATTAAATGTGCCAAATTCTACAACTGTAGTAATTGTTGTTTTGTAAGTTTAAATTAAATAGGCTGTTTTTCCTACTCTATTCAGTAGCTGTGATAAATGCCATTGTGAAGTAATGAAAACATGAGTGGAAAAGTATGGTAATAAAACAGAAAAAGTTGTGAAGTTTGGCACACAGGTAGAGGAGAGTCTCAACATTATCCACAACAAATATTTCCATAAAAATATTAAGCCTCACAACTGTTGTAAACGTTGATCATGAGAAATGTTTTCTGAGCAGCAAATCAGCATATTAGAATGATTTCTGAAGGATCATGTGACACTGAAGACTGGAGTAATGATGCTGAAAATCTAGCTTTGCATCACAGGAATATATTGCATTTTAAAATATATTCATATATTGGGTAACACTTTAGTATAGGGACCAATTCTCTCCTATTATTAACATATTGTCTGTATATTAATGCTTATATTTTGCATGGCCATATTCTACATCCCTAATCCTACCCAATTCCTAAACAACTACCTTATACTACCTATTAATAAGCAGCAAATTAGGAGCTTACTGAGGCAAAAGTCGTAGTTAATGGTTTGTTAATAGCGAGAATTTAACCTTAAAGGGGTCATATGATGCAATTTAAATTTTTCCTTTCTCTTTGGACTGTTACAAGCTCTTGGTGCATAAAGAAGATCTGTAAAGTTGCAAACACTAAAGTATCAAATCCAAAGAGATACCAAATACACAAAATAATGTTCTTTTTAGCAGCATCATATGACCCCTTTAAAATAAAGTGTGACCATACATTGTAATAAATCGTGTTTTGATCAAATAAATGCAAATACAGTGAGCATATGTGACTTCTTTATATATCATTCTACTATATATGTGACCCTGGAGCACAAAACCAGTCTTAAGTCGCTGGGTTATATTTGTAGCAATAGCCAAAAATACATTGTATGGGTCAAAATTATTGATTTTTCT
>NW_015536624.1:3134518-3137873 GCF_001515605.1 Sinocyclocheilus anshuiensis | reverse complement strand
AAAACTCACCTGCCTATAGCCTTAGTAATCCTGAAGACATTGATTAGCTCGTTCAGGTGTGTTTGATTAGGGTTGGAGCTGAACACTGCAGGACTGCGGCTCTCTAGGACCGAACTTGCCTACCCCTATCCTAGTCTATATTTTCATAATTTAATATCTAATCCTTTTTATTTGTCTCCCTTCTCTGTCCTGTAGGTATTTTGGGCTCCCCCTCTCAGGAGGATCTCAACTGCATTATCAACATTAAGGCGAGAAATTACCTGTTGTCACTTCCTCTCCGCTGCAAAGTGCCCTGGAACCGCCTGTTTCCTAACGCCGACCCTAAAGGTCAGAGGTCATCTCCACACCCGCACACAAAGAAACTAGTCCTCGTATCTTGAGACCAAGCCACCTTAAACACTCACATTCTGACTAATTTTAACAACATATATTTAAATTTGGGGTTATAACAATTAAAAGCTTAATAAAAGAGCAGCATCCACTAGAGGTTTGTTTTTAATGAACTGGTGTGATATTTGTATATATTCTTGTAGCGTTGGACCTGTTGGATAAGATGTTGACCTTTAACCCTCATAAGAGGATTGAGGTGGAGGAGGCGCTGGCTCACCCGTACCTGGAGCAGTACTATGATCCCTCAGATGAGGTCAGTTCACTACTAGTTTTCTTTTTTAAATTTAGTAAGAAATAGCCTTAATAAATCGTATTAGGGAAAAATATTCCCCTAAGATAACAATGCACTATGAGACAATAAGCAATTATTATTATTATTATTGTTGTTTTTGTTAATAGTAATGGTTATCTTCCATTTAATAATTAATAATAATAATAATTTATGCATTTAGCATAAATTCTGAATGAATCCAAATTCAGGTTATACATTTTTTATCAGTATGTGTGTTCCCTGGGAATCGAACCCACAACCTTTTGCGCTGCTAACGCAATGCTCTACCACTGAGCCACAGGAACATACATTTACATGCTTAATAATATGTATACATGCTTATATATGATTATGAACAATAAGAGCAACAAGACAACAATAATAATAATCTTGCATTTACATGCTTAATAATCACCATCATTAAATATTTAAATAAAGTAAAAAATAAATATATATTCTTATATTCTGCTGTCAGAAACACTAGCTTCATCATATTCTCTGCTGGTTCCTATTAGGAATGGGCCGATTACCGATTTCAAGGTATACCGCCATTTTGAAAATTTCACGGTTTCAAAACCGCTAATATTTTCTGTTATACCGTTCCTGCGGTATGTGCTGTTTTTCATGTCTCCTCAAAGACTGAAAGTGTAGTAATCCCTCAGGTTGAGTGCAGTGTAGAGAGTAACACGACCCTCCTCCTCCTGTTGGTGGGAGCGAGCGGTCAGTCACGTGTGTGTAGGATGGACGAACTTCAGGAGCTGACCCTTGAACTTACGCGATCGGCAACTGGCTGTTTTTTGTCTTATTGCAAGCAACTCGTCTCTGTTCTGGACTTGCACAAACTGCGTTGCAATGCAGTCGTTTTACAAATTGTCATTTATGTGAAAATATGAAGTCTGTAAACGCCCGTTAACACAGGCCAGAGACGCTGAAGACGGACGCACAGAGAAAAATACTGTAGCAGGCAGATCACTCACTGTTCATGATGCACGAACTATTGGAAGAAAATCCTCAATATTGATTTGGGGGTTTATATGAATGTGTTTCTGAGGGGAACATGATAAAGTTTATGTGGTATTTTCTTTCAATCTCGTCTGTATAGTTCATATTAAAGCAGTTTTTCAGAGCAGTGCTGCTTTGTTTACAGCGGTAACCAAGGAAACGCCGTGTCTGGTGTTCCAGAACCGCCTCCTGCTGTCAGAGAGTGAATCTGCATCTCATTTAGAGCTTCTGCTGAATTATATAACTAAATGATATGAAATGATATAAATGATATGTATATAACTAAAATTAAATAACTGTAATTTCAGATTTAGGTTAAACAAAGATGTCAGTCTTTATTTTTCTTCTTTTTAGGAAACCAATCAAAGAAAAAAATAAACAAATTCTACTGTTCCTAATATTCTGTATGTTGCTCAAAAACAAAATATATTGTGTTCAGTGGAATTTTAGTTCTTTTTTTACCCAGTCGTTTAAAAATAACACATTTTAGAGCTGTAATGACAATACCGTGAAACCGTGATATTTTTTTTGCTTAAGGTTATCATACCGTCAGAATCTCATACCGGCCCATGCCTAGTTCCTATCTTAGAATTTATGGTGGTCAAAGGTTGAGAGCGTTTCAAACATGAGCACTATGAAGTGCACTTTAATAGCCACATGGCCACAATAAACTTTGACTGTCTGTAGAGTGTCTGGTAAAATGGAATGGGTTGTTTTAGCATGTGAATGTAAAGATTTCTAATGCTACCATGTCTTGTCTGATTAGCACATTTTCCATTTTTTGCCTTCTTTCACAACAGCAATTTTGATGATGATTATTGTGTCTATGACTGTATTGTTTTTATCCAGAAATCACAAATTGCATAGAGTTTAGTACTGGTCTTATTGCACAAACGGCAACACTGATGACTGTACTTGATAAATGTAGGACTTCATCTACCAACACTGAGAAACGGTTGTAGTACCATGAATATTGTTGTATTGGTATAAGCAAATGAATTGTGGGTAAAGCATTTTATCTGACAGTAACTATGCTTTATTTGTCCTTTATAGCCTGTTGCTGAGGCTCCGTTTAAGTTCGATATGGAGCTAGATGACTTGCCCAAAGAGACTTTGAAAGAGCTGATCTTTGAAGAAACTGCACGCTTCCAACCAGGCTACAGACCATAGCCTATCACACAGGTAAACTGCAGACTGAAGCCAGATGCATGCATCAAATAAACAACAAAATCAATCACATAGGTCAAAGAAAAAAAAACGCGCACAGATGAGTCAATTTTCCATGTAACTGTGAGTGAGTGGTGAAGAATCCAGTCATTTTGAGCTCTTAAAGCGGACTTTCCATTCTGTTAATTTCTTAAAATGATTCATAGTTTCTCAGCTCTCCAGTCTTGAGTGACACATGATTCTTCAGAAATGATTCTAATGTCATTTGCTGCTTGAGAAATGTTTATTACAGTTTTGGTCTGTTTAATGCAACATTATGGAATAAAAAAAAAAAAAATGTTACTAACCCCAAACTTTTAAAAAGTAGTGTTAATGTGATGAACATACATAAATGAATGGGTTTGTCAGTAGGGCTGAACGATTAATTGCATTTGCGATTATATCGCAATATGAAAAAACAAGATTTTTCTATCGCAGAGGCTGCGATTACACTCGGTCACGTGACACGCGAGAGTAAAGAGGTGT
>NW_015536624.1:3134072-3134423 GCF_001515605.1 Sinocyclocheilus anshuiensis | reverse complement strand
GATGACACACACCCATCGGTCTAAGCAGCGCTGCTTCAAGTCGAGCGCGGGCCATCAGCAGAAAAAGAAAAGAAATAAAACAGTAAACAGCCAAAGGACATAACTTAGAATGGGAGATGGATCGGTTTGTGAAAGGGAAAAGAAAAGCCATAGATGAAGTCGTACAGACCCAGGAAGGTGCTGGTCATTCATTCACAAGCTAAATGCAGAAAATATGACGAGATATATCTTGCTCTCGGCTTCACTCACCGTGTCTATACCGGACACTACAGTTGTCGCGCCGCGCCGCAACAGCTCTACACTGAACGCAACAAAGCGACCGTTGCAAATCATTTTAACTTTGTGTCAGTA
>NW_015536624.1:3132915-3133446 GCF_001515605.1 Sinocyclocheilus anshuiensis | reverse complement strand
ACAACAGTTATTCTCTCTATGCTATTTTTCAATGTTTCAAGTGATGCAGGTGTTTTTTTCCCTGTAGGTTTTTTTTCAATTAAAAAAGCATTAATTTTTCATGTTTAGTGAAATTATTTGGTAGTCTGAGGTGGGATGGGGATTCGGGAAAGTGCGGGAGGGCAGATTTTTAAAAATAGATTTAAAGGGGGGCCCGACCAAAAAAGTTTGAGAACCACTAGTCTAAAGTTAACGGACAGTGTTTAGTGCAGTCCACATGTTTACATGTTTATTACAGTGACTTTGAATTACCTAAAGTAGTGTGGTAAAGCAACAGATTTGTTTTTATATTTCTGCAATCTACTTTAGTTTGTGTGATTTGTTACTGACTTTCATATTGTTTACACCAGGCTTATTTAAACATAATTATTACATGCTTACGAGGTTGGAAGTTCAACAAATCAGTTAATGTACTGTGATTGTAGTTGTTAAATAAAAATGTCATTCATATCAATTCATGCATCACCTAATTTCATCGTAACATAGACCTGG
>NW_015536624.1:3127262-3132689 GCF_001515605.1 Sinocyclocheilus anshuiensis | reverse complement strand
GAGGAAAGCCTGTGTGTGTCCTATGCCTTAGCGGACAGCATGAAACCCACAAAAAATACATAAATAATAGAGAGAGAATAATAATAACAACAGTTATTCTCTCTATGCTATTTTTCAATGTTTCAAGTGATGCAGGTGTTTTTTTCCCTGTAGGTTTTTTTTCAATTAAAAAAGCATTAATTTTTCATGTTTAGTGAAATTATTTGGTAGTCTGAGGTGGGATGGGGATTCGGGAAAGTGCGGGAGGGCAGATTTTTAAAAATAGATTTAAAGGGGGGCCCGACCAAAAAAGTTTGAGAACCACTAGTCTAAAGTTAACGGACAGTGTTTAGTGCAGTCCACATGTTTACATGTTTATTACAGTGACTTTGAATTACCTAAAGTAGTGTGGTAAAGCAACAGATTTGTTTTTATATTTCTGCAGTCTACTTTAGTTTGTGTGATTTGTTACTGACTTTCATATTAATGTTTACACCAGGCTTATTTGTCAGTGCTTTATGTTGTCATAATTATTACATACAAGGTTGGAACAGTTCAACAAATCAGTCAATATACTGTGATTGTAGTCGTTAAATAAAAATGTCATTCATATCAATTCATGCATCACCTAATTTCATCGTAACATAGACCTGGCCTACAGAAAAGAACATTTATGTTTAATCTATCTAATATTGTGTTGGTCTTACTATATTTATAGCTCGTCTCTGTTGAATAATACAGAACATAAATAGCTTTAAAAAATAATTGCATATTAAATTGCAATCGCAATATTGGTAAAAAAAAAAATCGCAATTAGATTATTTTCCAAAATCGTTCAGGCCTGTTTGTCAGTAGTGTAAAGACATGCAGTGTTTCCTGTGTGTAATCCGGATGATTCTCTGGAGGGAGCAGCTGTTCCGTGGTTGTTCCTTTTACACTTCCTAGATTACAAAACAGTGAGATTCCTAGATTACCAAACCTATAAATGCTAGTGTGTTTTAATTACTCACCCAAGCCAATTTTTACAATAATTTGGCACTTTGCAAACCTCAAATTCACACTCTGCTTGGAATATAGTTGTATTTGAATTATGTTTCAACCATAACTATTCCTGTTTTTTGCTCTGTCTGTAGGTGTTGGTCTGGATTCGATCATGCTGATGCTTCTGTCTCCACTTCTATGTCCTCTTTTGGTCTTCATCGCCATCATCACCATCGATATCTCCTCCTCTTCCTAAACTCCAAAACTACAGGCAGCCCTCAAAGTTCATCTGACCCCAGCTGAGAACATGCACTCCTGCTCTCTTCACCTGCTTCACTCCTAGTCTCATTACAATTAAAGCGCAGAGCTTGTCTCACACTCACACTCTCTCTTCCTGCCCGTCTGTGTGAACGTTTGGCCGCGTGTGTTTGTGGACAACACCTCGTCAAGGTTTCTGATTCCGATTAACCCTTTTTCTCTCAGTCTCCTGATACACTTCAGTAAAAACCGTCTATGATTGTGTTATTGTTGTGCTTCTTTCTAGCCTCCTGTTAATATTTCCAACAAGCTGCTTTTCTAAAGTGTCTGTAAGCCATTTTGAAGTCCCACAGAGGTCAAACGGGGAGAGAGCGAGGGCTCAGATCTCCTCTATTCTTAAATATATATGCAGTGGACTCGCATTTATCCACATTGTGCATCGCCAATTTCCTCAAAGTGCGAAATTTGCCACGGTGCCATTTTAAGGCTTTAATGTATTTTCATAAATGCAAATATTTATGTACTATTGACCCCTTAAAATTTATTAAAAACCTGTAATTAATTTGTCTGATTATTTTATAACCCCCATATAGTGACTTGACTAATATACATGCATATACATATGTGTGTGATTTTTAAAAACCTGTAATTATTTATATAAATTAAAACCTGTAGGTAATTACATTAATATATAAATAATTATTATTTGTATATAATAATATACAATCACTTCTAGAAACCTTAGAAAAGAGACAAATCTGTTACATTTGCTTAAGCACCAAAGAAAAGACCACTCTAGGCCACCTTGGAAAATGTGTACTTGTGTCCAAAATCTGACCTAAGCCCTCAAATTACCTGCCAAAAAAAGGCAAGTGCCATGCAGGTTTACATATATCCTGAAATCCAGGTGTAATCTAAAGATGCACGTAGGTCCATCTAGAAACTAGATTTGATCATTTAGATAGGTGTAGAGAACTTGTCACGGGACGAAGAACAATCCTGAGTTTTTCAGTCACAATGGGTACATTTCGAATCAATGTCTATTATAAACGTACAGTGCCTGCTCATCTGTATTCATTCTTTCCTTTTTGTATGTTTCTTTGTCTTTTTTTGCTTTCCCTGCACCCCCCAGCCGCCTTGTATCAATAAGACTGTGCCCTTGCATGACTGTTAAAAAAGCTTTCTATACAAAGAAAATGGAAGTGCCACCTTGCTGGGGATTCCGCTATTGGACTCTCAGGTTTTTGTTATATCCTACCTTTTGTGGTCTCATATTTCATATATAGAGTGTAATCGGTTCAAAAAGAAGAAAAAAACGTTTTGTTTTGCTTGTTCATTTCGGTTGCACTTCTTTCAAAAGCCAGGTTCCTTTCAGTGTTTGGAGAAAAAATATTAATAATCGAGATTAGCTTTTTAGATGAACTAGCTCGAACCAGAACGTCAGGTTTAATTCCACGTGGAAATTAGGCGCCTCTAGCCATGGAAATGCACCTTTTATTAAACCATTTCAATCAGAGGATACTGTCTGCTGGTGAATGAATAACGTGGTGCCTCGAAATGCAAGTCTACCTGGAACTCTACGTGCGATAAGGCATACTCTTGTGAAATTATACAGCACTTGAACGTTTGCGAAAATGGACGTCTAAGACATTAAGTTATTGATACTGGTATGCGCATATGTGCATGGCTTCAGCAAGTGTTTCTTTCCCACACTGGCTTCCTCCTTTGGTTTACTAACCCTACATTACTTTTGCCTATACGCATCTGGGAAGACGCCACCTAGTGGTGGTATCAGATGCTGGTTGATCAAGGAGAGAACGGGTGAGTCTCTTAAAGGGATAGTTCATCCAAAAATGAAAATTTTATGTTTATCTGCTTACCCCCAGGGCATCCAAGATGTAGGTGACTTTGTTTCTTCAGTAGAACACAAATTATGATTTTTAAGTCCAACCGTTGCAGTCTATCAGTCGTATAATGCATGGCAATGGTAACAAAATCTATGAGAGTAAAAAAAACATGCACAGACAAATCCAAATTAAACCCTGCGGCTCGTGACGACACATTGATGTCCTAAGACACGAAACGATCGGTTTGTGCCAGAAACCGAACAGTATTTATATCATTTTTTACCTCTAATACACCACTATGTCCAACTGTCTTTGGTCGCGCGCACGGCATCCGGTGCGTGAGGTGTGTAGTTTACTCTGGTGTAGTTTACGCAAGCGCCGGAAGTGATCTCTCGTGCGTAGTGGTGTATTAGAGGTAAAAAATGATATAAATACTGTTCGGTTTCTGGCACAAACCGATCGTTTCGTGTCTTAGGACATCAATGTGTCGTCACGAGCCGCAGGGTTTAATTTGGATTTGTCTGTGCATGTTTTTTTTACTCTCATAGATTTTGTTACCATTGCCATGCATTATACGACTGATAGACTGCAACGGTTGGACTTAAAAATCATCATATGTGTTCTACTGAAGAAACAAAGTCACCTACATCTTGGATGCCCTGGGGGTAAGCAGATAAACATCAAATTTTCATTTTTGGATGAACTATCCCTTTAAATAAATAATGAATAAAAATACAAATAAAAAAATTGTGAAACTCCGTAAGATAGCTTCTGCCGAGTCAGTGTGCAGCCTGTCTGTTTCTGTGTGCCTTTATGCGTCACGAATAACAACATTTATTGTGCAGCTTTGTTTTTTTTTTTTTTTTTTTTTTTGCGGTATACTCTTGAAATTATATATATATATTTCAAAAAAATTGAAAACCAAAAAAAAACAAAAACAATTCTCTTTATGTAATTTTAAGTCCTATTTGTCAGCTTTTGTGATTCATTTGAGGAAGTAAAGAAAATAAATACGCCTTTTCTTTCTGCCCTATCTGGTTTGATCCTGTTGCATTTTGCCTTCAAAATGTTTTGTGCAGAACTGTTTTTATTGTAAAAATGAATGTCTAGTGATTTATTATTATTGATCTTGTAAAAATGTCTCTGTGTATTAATCTCCTTTTTGTTAGCAATGGCAAACTTTTTGTTGTGATTTTCACTTACGAGCTTCGAAACCCCCAGGTTTTGGTCCCTCTGGGCAAACTTGTGATTACAAATATTTCAAAATGATATTAAAATCTTTTGAATCTATTGAAAACAGTGGCATTATGTCTCAAAGGCTTGTTTTTAATGCTCAAAAAGACGGCCAGTGTTCATTGCCGATATTGATCTCTGCATCTGCCAAGTCACGTAACCTAGAAACTGCAGAATAAAACCAATTGTATTATATTTCTGCCTCAGATTTCTGTCTCCTCCTTTGATACTAGTGCTAGTGTTACATGTGTCACCTCGCTGACCAGAACAAATGCGTCTGTCGGTTTAAGATCAGCTGTAAAGTAAGCTGGAGTTGAGTTGTGTTCAGTCTGGATGCACTGCAGCGTTCGACGTGACGTTCTGAGTCCATTGTGTTGTCTTGGTTGGCACAGCAACAGAAGTGCTCCTCTTTGCGCTCTTGATTGAGTGAATAAGAAAAGGTGTAGTGCAGTGATGTAATAATAAACGAGCATGAGCCTGATTTGGTTCCTGTGAGAGCAACCGGTGGCAGCGTCTGCAGCTTGATGAGAACTATTTAGACGTTTAGTAAAAATAAACTAGATTCTGAGTTACATGAGAAACGGTTAATAGTGCTGTGGCTGATTCTAGCTACAAGCACACTGCATTATAAATGTTCTGTGAGAATGTGACATTCATTATTATATAATAATTCAGAATAAATGCCTGTATTCTTATTTACCATGAATGCATAACAAAGGTCTTTATGTGAACATCCAGCTATCTGAAAGCAATTACAAATAATAGGACTGATGCTAGTTTTTTTTTTTTTTTTTTTTTACGTTTTAAACACATTTTACTTTTGTTTTTTTTAAAGGTTTATAATATTAAATTGTTGACTACAAAAAAAAGTGTTAAATATATTGCCCAGGGAAAAATTTTTCCCCTCAAAAACATTTTTTTTTTTGCTTTTAGTTGTCATATTTAAGCTAAAATTTTTGTAAGGGGTTTTTATCATTAGTCTGAAAATCACTATTAAAAAGGTCCCTGCGTGGACCTTAATAATAATAATAATAATTATTATTATTGTTGTTATAGTGCAATCTATTTTAGCTTAGCATTTCTATTCAGCAGGGACCTTTTTAATAGTAGTGATTATTATTATTATTAT
>NW_015536624.1:3118436-3127130 GCF_001515605.1 Sinocyclocheilus anshuiensis | reverse complement strand
TTTTGTTTTTTTTTTTTTGCGGTATACTCTTGAAATTATATATATATATTTCAAAAAAATTGAAAACCAAAAAAAAACAAAAACAATTCTCTTTATGTAATTTTAAGTCCTATTTGTCAGCTTTTGTGATTCATTTGAGGAAGTAAAGAAAATAAATACGCCTTTTCTTTCTGCCCTATCTGGTTTGATCCTGTTGCATTTTGCCTTCAAAATGTTTTGTGCAGAACTGTTTTTATTGTAAAAATGAATGTCTAGTGATTTATTATTATTGATCTTGTAAAAATGTCTCTGTGTATTAATCTCCTTTTTGTTAGCAATGGCAAACTTTTTGTTGTGATTTTCACTTACGAGCTTCGAAACCCCCAGGTTTTGGTCCCTCTGGGCAAACTTGTGATTACAAATATTTCAAAATGATATTAAAATCTTTTGAATCTATTGAAAACAGTGGCATTATGTCTCAAAGGCTTGTTTTTAATGCTCAAAAAGACGGCCAGTGTTCATTGCCGATATTGATCTCTGCATCTGCCAAGTCACGTAACCTAGAAACTGCAGAATAAAACCAATTGTATTATATTTCTGCCTCAGATTTCTGTCTCCTCCTTTGATACTAGTGCTAGTGTTACATGTGTCACCTCGCTGACCAGAACAAATGCGTCTGTCGGTTTAAGATCAGCTGTAAAGTAAGCTGGAGTTGAGTTGTGTTCAGTCTGGATGCACTGCAGCGTTCGACGTGACGTTCTGAGTCCATTGTGTTGTCTTGGTTGGCACAGCAACAGAAGTGCTCCTCTTTGCGCTCTTGATTGAGTGAATAAGAAAAGGTGTAGTGCAGTGATGTAATAATAAACGAGCATGAGCCTGATTTGGTTCCTGTGAGAGCAACCGGTGGCAGCGTCTGCAGCTTGATGAGAACTATTTAGACGTTTAGTAAAAATAAACTAGATTCTGAGTTACATGAGAAACGGTTAATAGTGCTGTGGCTGATTCTAGCTACAAGCACACTGCATTATAAATGTTCTGTGAGAATGTGACATTCATTATTATATAATAATTCAGAATAAATGCCTGTATTCTTATTTACCATGAATGCATAACAAAGGTCTTTATGTGAACATCCAGCTATCTGAAAGCAATTACAAATAATAGGACTGATGCTTGTTTTTTTTTTTTTTTTTTTTTACGTTTTAAACACATTTTACTTTTGTTTTTTTTAAAGGTTTATAATATTAAATTGTTGACTACAAAAAAAAGTGTTAAATATATTGCCCAGGGAAAAATTTTTCCCCTCAAAAACATTTTTTTTTTTGCTTTTAGTTGTCATATTTAAGCTAAAATTTTTGTAAGGGGTTTTTATCATTAGTCTGAAAATCACTATTAAAAAGGTCCCTGCGTGGACCTTAATAATAATAATAATAATTATTATTATTGTTGTTATAGTGCAATCTATTTTAGCTTAGCATTTCTATTCAGCAGGGACCTTTTTAATAGTAGTGATTATTATTATTATTATTATATTAGTCTTTGAGCTGTAAGTTTACCACAGCCACTGAACAATTTCTATAATTATGAAAATGCCTGTAGCGTTTGGAGCAATTGCAGTGTTGACACAGTAGATGGAGACAGAGTTTAACTACATTTATGACGAGCAAATACGTTCATTCTCCCTGCAATTGTACATATTATTGACTGCGGTTTCTAAACAACTCCCGCTGATGCGAGTTAGTTTGGTTGAGAGGACCGTTTGCTTATTGTACTTTTCACAGATATTGCCATCATGCGAGGCAGTTCTCAAGACATCTACAGACATTTGGCCAAACAGGTTTATACTAATAATCAATATATCATATTTATCGCTTCAACTAATATTTACATTATAACTGATGACGTTGTTGCTGTCTGAGTTAAAAGATAAAAATAGCACCAACATCCGGGCCTTCACGCTGTTTACCTTAACCACGTGTTATGCTGCGCGCGCTGCCGTGCGATTTGGCACGTGTCGTTGCAGTGAACGCGCATTACCGAAAACAAGCGAGATGCTGTGTGCGCGGGCTCGTGTTTGTCTGGAGCGCGGAGCCTGCGCTGATTGGCTCCGTGAGCGATCTCTCTCGGCAGCTGATTGGTTTGACACAAATTATCCTCAACCTGATTGGTTTTCATGTCTGCGGAGAGAATGTCGTCATCATAAACCTATATTCTCAAACATGTTCGATAGATTTGAAAACCAAAACAAATCGTTAGAATCTACGGTTAACTTTCTTATCCCTGTGGCAAAATTCTATTTTAACAAACAAAGGTTTCTTAAGAAAATACCTACTTTTATAGATTTCTTATGTGAAGTAGAACATTTAATTAAATCACTAAGAGTAATTAATAGCAAAAAAATTTTTTTTTTTTTTTGAAGAGATATGATGATATCTTTCATGTACCGTGATTAATACTTGTTTTGGTGTTTTTTTTTTTAAATCCTCTTTTCTTTATTTGTTCTGTTCCTGCCTTTATGTTCATAAAAAAAGCTATTTAAATGCATTTTTCTCTTTTAACAGTCATCAGCTGTGTCTCATTTAGAAGGCTGCGCCCTCTGGAGGTCGCATCCTTCTAAATGAGACACAGCCATCGTCAACTTTTTTTCTTCTTCTTCTCTTCTCTTCCATATGTTCAGATGACATTGGATGTATTGTTGATACATTATGTGTAATGTATGCAAAGTTGTATTTCATTAACGTCATCTCTGAATTGTTCGCAATAAAAAAAATAATAATAATAAAAAAAAAATGTTCGAACGAAACAATATTCTCAATTTCTGCATATTGTAGCCTATATTCAATATTTTTCTATACTATATGTTGGAGATGACTACTGTCATTTTCACTGGCTGTAATATGACTGCCATTTTAATATTATTAATAAAAAAATGTTCGATAGAAACAAACAGATGGTATTAAAAACAACCAGATTCATGAGGTATCCTTTAGACTATAAAACCTATCCACCGAGGCAGTAAGAGTATAAATCTATATAATAATAATAATAATTAAAGAAAGAAAGATATGCATTTAATAATGAGAGCATTCGGTGCTCAAGACATATTTACTGTTGTGGCTTCAAAAGGTATCTTAATACAAATATTTTATTTAATTAATCGTACTATAGCCTAATTGTGTCTTATTTCAAATGTAAATGTAAGAGCGACTTGAAATTCACAGTCTTACTGCTTGCAACCAAGTAGTACACTGATAGAAGTACTCTATGAATAAAAAAGCCACCAAGATAACAAATATTAGTAAACCTAAAGTATTCATTATTGTTGTTTTTGAAACCCTTTTTTTATTTGACTCTTTTGATGATTACCTACGATATATTTTTGTTGCCTTAAAATTCCTTAAAACTGCAACTGCATAATTGCAGTCTGTTAAATTCCCACGCAGCTTTCCCACAGTATGATTAATTTACTTTTTGTGGTTTCTTTTTCAAAAGTAAGGTAGCGTGCTTGTATAGCGTGCGAAATATTTGTGAATGAAGACAGGACAGATGTAAATGTTAGAGAGCGTGGAGCGCACAGTAATGTACGTGACCGCATCACAGTCTCATTCAAAGAAAGAAAAATCCGCAGAGAAGAGTGTGTCAGAGCGGAAGAACTATGAACAGCAGACTCTGAACAACAACAACAACAACAGCATCATCTTGGACCGTCGTGACACATGCGGACGCAGCAGGACTCCTAAATGAGAAACCCTGCAGTGGGGAGAACAGCTGATCCACTTCCACCCAAAAGGTATTGCATTCTGCATCGTGCAACATTTGCCATGTTTTCTTCCCAGCGTGTGAGTTGCTTTAAGAGCACTGCATCCTAAGTGCCTCAGCGAAGGTCACATTGGTGTGCTGTGTTTTTAAACGATACGGCAGGGGACCAGTTAAAACACGACGCTGTCAAGCACAACGGTCTTTAGTTTTATTTTATTATGTGAGCTGGGTAATAATTGCCTTGTGTCCGTGTGAAAAGCTTTACTGTGGGTTACCATGGTGCGGAGTTATAAAATGGGACGCAGAATGAAAACACATGACATCATCAGGACAGTGGCGGCGACGCGACAGGCTTCCTTATTATTTAGACGAAGACTTCACGAATTCACGCCCTCCTGCTCGCTTTTGAAACTATTGATCAATATTGATTATCGTCGGAACGCTGCGTCTGTCTGTCTGTGTCAATAGGTAATTAGTTAGGCTATTTATAGTTGAACTGTCAACGAATATGATGACAGTGGCGTTCATGTCATTGTAGACTACAGGGAGTTTTAACGTTATGCATTGCATCTGGCGTTTTAGTTGCGCACAGATACTAAAATTCTGGGTTGGATTATTGTGTGACCATCATTTATCTGAGGCAGTCTCTTCACTTATTATGTATAAGGCGTAGCAGATGCTCTCTGACGCATAAAGATGGGGCCATTTCTTTAGTGCTGTCAGGTTGTGAAACCCACCCCTACATGAACCCCTATTTTAGAGCAATATTGCTCTAAAATGACTCTGTCTTGATGTGTTGGCATGATTTGCATGTGGTATTTGTGTGTGTGTTATAATAAGGAATCAGTGACATTATACGGCTGAAAGTAGCTTTAGGATTCTAATAACTACAGATTATAATGCAAGACATTCAACTATTTAACGAATACTAAATTGTATATTTTTACTACTAAATCATTTTTAAAATCTAAAACATTTCTGTCCACCTCGTTGGTTTATTATTCTTTATGCATGTAGCTCTTGTAAGGAGCATAATGCAAAACATGAATCCGATGAAGTCATCATCTTAACCTATGTAATCGTTAAATTACATTGTATTTATTTACACATCCGGGATTATTTTCGCTTGGCTGGTAGTCCCGCCCAGCCGCCCATCTATTGGATGCTTCACACGCCAGTAATGCGACGCCCCGCCCACTCACAAAGCAGCAAGTCTATCACAACACAAAGAGTGCAACAAAGACTAGAGAAATGTACAGCCTAACCGACACACAAAACTGTCAGATAGTCTCAGTTTGAGGTCTCAGACGGAATCTGCACCGAGACAAGACAACCGAAACCAAAAAATAAATAAAAATATCACAAAGTATACTCTGGAGAAAAAAAAACATTCAGCTTCCCTATAGAAAATCTATGCCGAACTTCGCATTGAGATCCAGTTCAGGTGGTAAGTTGAGACTTTACGTTCATTTCAAGTTTAGAGACTCGTATATTTGATACGTGAAAACATGCTTATTGTTGTAGAACTCTTGTTAATTAACACAAACTCAAAACCATTCCTCTCTAAATCTCTGGTCTGTCAGTGGAGAAAATGTGGAGCTGGATGCATGCACGCGATTTATAAGTTAATTATACGGAATAAAAACTCAAATATGGTATTTTGATCGCATGAATCATACAATTTACCGTTGGCATTGGTGTTTGCAGACATCAAGTCTCAAAATTCTGCCTCTGTGTCACTCAGCGCTTCCTGGTTTTGTCACGAAGCACGAGTCTTTGTTTTGTTTCCACGTTGGTTGCACAGTTTCTTTGTCGTTTTCTCTAAAGATCCCGCTGACAACAATCAGTTTGCACCTTTTGTAGCTGGTAGCCTATTGTTGGCTCGCTGAATTGCTTTTATGAAGACCTTGCTTTAGTTGTTTGTCTCTTTGCAGGGAAGTAAACAAAAGAAACAAATGAATGCTTACGCCGAATAAGTGCTACGGAATAATTGACTCGCTTATTGTTATTCTATAAGTGATTAGGAGCTTAACGTGGCCATTCGAGCTCCTAAATGGTTAGATTTGTTATAGCTATTATTGTTTTTCTTAAGCCGTAATGCTCATGATTAGCCTCATCCTCTCAGGTTAACACGCGCTCATGAACCTCCTTTGTTTGTCTGCTGTTGATCTTGCTTCAGATTCACCGTCCTCGGGTCTTCTTTTACGATTTTAACGCTTCATTTGTTCCCATTAATTGAATTAGTTGCTTAGCCGATTAAACAGTTATAAACATTTTCATGAATTTCACAATGTTTGTGGTTACAAAATCAACTTATCTTTATGAAAGCACGCTTGACTTGACGAGGACGTAATCAGGTTCATTTGTTTACAATATAATTCGTGCTACAAACATTAAATGCGGGTAATAATCTCGACCTTTTATGTTTGCACGTTCTGCATAGAATTGCAAAAAGTCATACATATTGAATATCCACGTATGATGTTTACAGGTAAACAAGTTCTCATTTCCACCGAGACGCGTGTCACATCGCGCGCTGCGTTGCCATCCCCGCTTATTATACGCGACGTCGTGCTTTATGTGTTTACGTAAAGTCGCTTATAATTATAGGCAGTTTTGAGGGCTTATTAATAACAACTATGTCAATACAGTTGCATATTTGACTGCCAAGAGCTTGGTCTTTACAGCACAATGAATTATGATCTACTAATAGCAGATGTCAAATATTCCTACCTGCTGTGCGCACCGCAGTATATTATGTAATTATTAAAAGCAGTAGCCCAATTCATCTTTCATTCCCTGTTTCTGCGTTTCTTATAATCCCCTTTCACGTGTGTGAATGAGAGAGATTTAGCTGGTCAGTTGTAATATGTAAACCGTCTAAATTATTTGTGGTGGAGGACATACAGACTTGTTTAGCATCAGGATTAATTTGACATTGTTTAACGCAAATGAAAAGCAACATGGGGTTGCTGCTTCATGCTTATTTCGGTTAGGCAAGTCAGAGCATGTTGCTTGTTTTAGCAAGATCTGGCAACACTTGGCGCCACAGGAGCAGAGCTCGCGCGTTTTGTTGTTGGTCTGCATGGTTGGAGCTTCCTGTGCTATTGCGGAAGTGTGTCTGTATTTTTCTATTGCGTACAGTGTTGTTGCCCCCTCATTAGCGCATTATACAGGGTTTCCTGTTATTTTCTGATTGTCTGTGCGAACAGAATGCGAACTGTGAAAAGACGAATGACAAAAAAGGATGGCAGTTAGCAAAGCACATATTCAAATCTACCAGTGCCTCAAGCAGCATTCATCTACAAGTGTTAAAATAACTTGATAATCATGTTCCTGAAAAAGCACCATGGTACAGTGGTATCACATGGTAATATGTTACTGTATGATAATCAAAGGATTGCCAGTTGCTAAAATCTATTGAAATAAGTGCAGCCTTAACTGATTTACTGCATTAGTAATATTTTGGCTCTGTAATAAAGGGGCAGTCTGGCCTTAAGCAAGTTGATTTGAATGTCATCCTCTAATAGACACTGGATTTCCCACAGTGGCAATAAAGCTTAGCTTGGTCCTCTTGGTGCACAGGGCAACTAGCTGCAGTTTTTGACATGCTTAAACAACCGTTGTTGGCTAAAAAGTGAATCTTAAATATGTGGTATTCACTGGAGGGAAAATCATTATTATTCACACTTCATCAGACACACAATGCCTCACAGACTGCTCAGGCTTAAGCTGTCACGGGTGAAGAGGAAATGATTGTTTTCTTTCGCTTTTATCTGATTTCAGCTGCTAATTTGCTAAGTATTCTTGCAATTCTAGGACTAATTTTTCATGCTAAAGAAATGGTTCACACAAGTTGAGCATGGCGCTAGCAACACCAAGGTCATGGGTTTGATTCCCAGGAAATACACTGAATTAAAAGTGTATACCTTGAATGCAGCGTAAGTCTCTTTAGATAAAAGTATCTGCTAAATGCATAAATGCAAATGTAGGTTCAACATAAATATGGAAAATGTCATCATTCAATGGTTTGCCTTTCCATGCAATTTCTATGAGAAATGTTGTCATACTTCTGTATCTTTTTTTAAGTTTGAATGCTCTTGTTCATATTTATTGTAATTGCATGGAAAAGTGACCAGTGCAATTTCTCCTTTTGTGTTTCATGTAAAAAAAAAACTCAAGAAAGACATATGGTTTTGGAAGAGCATGAGGATGAGTAAAGGATGTAAGACTTTTCATTTTTGGGTGAACTGCTTTTTTAAAGTCAGTTCAGCCTGTCTTTTATAGTTTGGTAGGATAGAGTATGTTTATTCCAAAAAGTAATGTCCTTCCCCATCTTCCTTTCCCTTTATTTCCAGGTCGTATTTTCTCCTGTGGTGTCTGTGTGGAGCGTGCCACACATCCACTCCACAACAACGACGGCTTTTGCTTGCATCTTCCAGTGTTTCTTCTGTCAGCAAGTTCAGCAGAGCTGCAACTCGTCTAGCGCCAGCCCAGAGGAACCCAGTGAGGAGGACCACGACTGTGAGATGGTAAAAATGACAAAGTCCAAGACCTTCCAGGCTTACCTGCCCAACTGTCACCGAACCTACAGCTGCATCCACTGCCGGGCACATCTCGCCAATCACGATGAGCTCATCTCAAAGGTCAGTGGAGACTCTAATGGACTCATAGACAGTGTTGGGGAGTAACTAATTAAAAGTCGCCATACTACCAACTTAACTACATTATTCAGTACTGTCACCACACTTTAGCTGCTTTCAAAGTACTGTAGCTTTTTATTTTCTTTTTAATTGAAAATATATATTAGATATGTAACTATTATTATTACTTTATTATTCTATTACATACATACATACATACAAATGTGTGCGTGTGTAAAATGTATTTGTGTGTGTATATATATATATATATATATATAATGGGTGTGTGTGTGTGTATATATATATATATATA
>NW_015536624.1:3112136-3118318 GCF_001515605.1 Sinocyclocheilus anshuiensis | reverse complement strand
TCACGGAACCGGCTTTACTGACGAGATGTGCATGACAATCGCATGTGATTAATTGCACAGCCCTATATAAAGCTATAACTTATTACTATATATAAGTAAAACTATATAACATTTTTCTGTTACCTTGCAACATGCTATAAGTCACGTCTCTGCGACTAGACTTTTATTGTGTCTCCTGACGGCATCCATAATAGGTTTACCAGCTTAACTACAGTACCGTTTTGTTTATGGTGTACTGTGATACCACAGTAGACACTTTGAATCTTGTTTGTTGGATATAACAGGATATGTTCGCACAGAAGGCACGTGCCACTCTCCCAGATGGCTAAGCTGTTAACGCTACTGCAAGAGATGATCCATTTCCCAGTATGCACAGCACCTGTCAGGATCAGTCGAACCCTCTTGTAGTTCAGACCAGATCTGAAAACAGGTGGTTTGGTTAACCTGTTTGCATGCTGGTTGTTAATTTCTTGTTTTCCAGGACAAAGGAATTTGAAAATTAGTCTTCAGGGGCCGGATTCACAATAACATTCTTAAGAATTTAATTCTTGGTAACTGCCATTTCCTTCTTATTATAAGTTTAGAATTTTTTTTTCAAGATTTACAAAAACATTTCTTAAGAATGTTCTTATCTTAAGATTGTTCTAAAGAAAAAACTTTGAATTAGAATTTGAATGCCTGAAAAGGAAATCCTTAAAAAGCTCTTCAGGCTATTTCACACCGCAACAACTGACGTCGACCAATAGCTACCATCACCAGATTGCAGTATGTTACTTCTCAGATATTCCAAATAAACGAAAAATGTAATTTCAACAAGTTCAGTGGCGAAAACAAACAATGACCAATGCCAACACAAGCCAACAGGTGTAACACACTGATCCAAAAAAAAAACAACGATCAGGTCTATTAGCATTGTTCATTGTTTGTTGGAACAGTGTGTATTGACCTTTAAAGTGGTCCTATTATGCTTTTTCAGTTTTTCAACTTTAGTTAGTCTGTAATGTTGCTGTTTGAGCATAAAAAAATCTGCGAAGTTACAAAGCTCAAAGTCCAATTCAAAAGGAGATATTTTATTTAACAGAAATCACTTTTCAAAAACTACAACGAATGACTCGTTTGGACTACAACGCATATTATCCAGGATTTGTGATATCACAAATACCGACGAATGGGACGAGACCTGGTTGAGCTGCACTAGAGAAGGCAACGAGTGTTGGAGCGTCGGAGACACGCTAGCTTTCCCAAGGCAGACAAACTTAGAGTGGTTACAATCATCCGGGTTTAAATCACGCTCAAATTGATTTGATTTTGACGCAATATTTACACTGAAGCTCACACGCGGCTATGGTAAGGGGCATGACATTTCCCGACCAGGCGCCGAGTGGTGCCAATCACAACACACACTGGCCCAGCTAACCAATCACAGCACATTTCGCATTTCAGAAGGCGTGCCTTCATTTGATACAGGAACTATTCGAGTCGTTCATGCCAGACTGGGGAGAGAGGTGTTGTAATAATGTAAAATATGTGAAAAATAATGTGTTTTTCGAACAACCTAGAATGAGAGCCTGTTCTAGTACACCCCCAAAACAAAATCAAGACTTTGTAAAAGAGCATAATAGGACCCCTTTAAAGTCTGGATAACCTTCAACCTGTCTTAAAAGTTGGGGATAATCTCCCCAATGGTAAGATGCTTAATGATTTTATTGGGCTGTTACATTCATTAGAACATAACACTAGCTGCATATATAGCTACATATTTTTGTACATGCTAATAGTGCAGCTCAAGGTGCTGATCAGCTAACAAATTCAATGTTAAAGATCACGGAATGGCTAAAACATAATTGCTTACAACCTAAATGTATCGAAAACTGTATGTATGTTTTTTAGTAAAACTAAAAGTTGCCGTGCGGAGTCAGATGTAGTCATAGATGGGGAGAGACTACAAGTTGTCTCAGATTTTAAATATCTGTATATATTGATAGCAATCATACTTTTAAAACGCACATCAAGAAGGTTTGCAATCACAATAAGTTCAACTTGGCAAATTTTAGATATGCCCATAGCTGGATGTCAACAGATTTAACGAGAAGTGCAGTAAGAGGTGATTGCATAGTCCCTTTAAGAAAAAGTGCATTTAGTCAAACGGTGTTTTCAGTTAGGGCTGCTCGTGAGTGGAACTCCATCCCAACTTAGATTATAAATTTTAATACTTATGCCTCCTTTAAGTTTCACTTGAAGAAGTGGTTAATTGAGAGTCAGTATTGTCAACATTAATTTTATAAACTAAACTCTGCTGCTGTCTTGTCTTTTCTGCTCTACTAGTTTGAGATTTTTATGCTATGTATATGAGGTTGTTTGGTTTAGTACTGATTGAAGGATTAGGGCTATTGTTACTTGATATTATGATATTATTGATACATTGTTTATTATTTAGTTTGACAGTTGGATTGTGTGTGTATGAGTGAGCTGGTATTGATTTGTTGGTTCTATGTATAGTGTAACTTTTAAGCGGATGTTGTTGTTGTTTTTTTAGGAATAGTGTGAATGTTATATGTATTTTGGAGTATGTAAGTATTATGTATTGATTAATTCTTTATATTTTTAGGGTGACAATTTTACCATCAGTCCAAGGACTGCAGATGCAAAATAGCCTTCTGGCTAATTCTGGCACATTGTACATTTATGTATTATTATTGATGTGCATTGTCCCGGTCAAATAAACCTGAAATAAATAAATATATCACTTGAACTCGCAATGTGCACAAGTACTCAAAAGTGACACCAGTGATCCATTATGTAAACAATGATCAGTCATGATTATGTGTGATGACTGTAGAATTCGAAATTCTGTCAAACATGGACTTTATTTGGAATTTTTTAATTACAACAACACTCTTTTTATGATTATTACGGTAATCTGCAAGGCAGTACAAAAAGACAGGCTTTTTTAGTTGATCGGCAAATCTTCAGCAAGAACAGACATGCAATCAAATAACACCTGTCATTTAATAAAAATAAGGTGTTCTTAAGGAAGAAGATAAGATTTTTTTTAGTTTATAAGAATGTTCCAAAGTGAAATTCTTGAAAAATTCTTAAGAAGTTATAAAATATTTTCTTAAGAAGATTTTCATGAATCCTGTCCAAGTTAGGTAAGATTAGCTTCCTTATTTTTATAGTGAAGGAATATGCACCTAATTAAAATTCTCACGTACAATAAGAAGCCACGCCACATAGCTGCTTTATGGGTCATAGTTTTGAAGCTGTTCAACATGTCCTATTGGTGATCCAGCATCGTTTTATGGATTATGTTGACCTGAGGAATGGAATATTGATTAACTTGTATTTCCATTACGTATTTAGAGACTTTTGTTGTTTTTATTTTAAGGTAATAGATTATGTAGATATGCAATGGTGCAATTCTTTATAGTGGTATTGTATAAAGATGACAGTGGCCTCAAACAGGTAAAAGCTAAAAGTACTCCACCCAAGCAAACAAATATGTATCTGTGTGTGTGTGTGTATATATATTTATTATATATTACTGAAATTAATTATTGTTTACACTTACAATTTTTTTACTTATCAAAATACATTATTATATATTTATCTTTTATATCAAAATACAAATATAATATTATTATATGTATATTGCTGTATTTATTTATTATTCACACTTATTTTTTAAATTCTACATTCACATTTTTTTGTACTCAAAATTTACTAAAATTAAATTTTAAAACAGAAAATGTATACTATATATTGGCATGGCTATAGAGTTTGGCAGTGATATGAGGCTGAATAATGCACTTCTGTTAATTGACCTGGCCAATGCCTTACTCGGTCACTCGTATTAATTGATATATTTTCATATCTCTAAAATCCGTAAAAATGTACAAATCTCATTACCGCAAAGTTATGGCTTGTTGACACGTAATGATGATGCATTGCCATCTGTATCTAAATACACACAGGATCTAAAATTAGATCTGTGGAGAGCAGCGGTAATATCATGCCCTCTTTAGACACATATGTGACCCTGGAGCACAAAACCAGTCTTAAGTCGCTGGGGTATATTTGTAGCAATAGCCAAAAATACATTGTATGGGTCAAAATGATCGATTTTTCATTTATGCCAAAAATCATTAGGATATTAAGTAAAGATCATGTTCCATGAAGATATTTTGTACATTTCTTACCGTAAATATATCAAAACTTAATTTTTGATTAGTAATATGCATTGCTAAGCACTTCATTTGGACAACTTTATAGGCGATTTTCTCAGTATTTTGATTTTTTTGCACCCTCAGATTCCAGATTTTCAAATAGTTGTATCTCAGCCAAATATTGTCCTATCCTAACAAACCATACATCAATGAAAAGCTTATTTATTCAGCTTTCAGATGATGTATAACTCTCAATTTCGAGAAATTGACCCTTATGACTGGTTCTGTGGTCCATGGTCACATATTAATTGCCTGACTCCTTGCCAGTTAAATTTTCTCTTCAGGACATGAAGGTAGACCAGGGACAAACTTCATGACAAAGAATGTAATTTCACAGTGAGCAAAACAAAATTTATTTGAATGGACTTCAGCTCAGGCTCCAGTGCGTTTGTCCTCCACAATCTTTCAGAAAGTCTCTTTTCGTTCAGCCATGGCGCACTTGGACAGGATTGTTTGTGTGTTCAAATAAAAGCATTAATGCTCTTAGCACTTGAAAAACACCACATGCTCTAGGGAGGTGTGTCGCTCTGAGTGAAAAGCGGTTTTGCTGTATGGGCTCTCCTGCAACTTCCTTTCTCCATCTCATCTCCTCAGCGCCAAGAATTACCTCTAAGCTGATTATGTCATTGGGTGATAGTCTGGGTCCAGCGCCTTTCTCCTGTAGCTACTGCAAACCTAAGGGCTCTTTTCATGGCACGTGTCTTCATTTCATTAAAAAATGGCCCTGCTCGATTGCAGATCGTATATTATGAAGGGTACATTGTTTCTGCGATGTTATCTGCGAGGGGATTTTAAGGGCGAGAATAGACATTTAAACCATGAAAAGCTTAACAGATGTTCATTACATATCCTGACATTTAGATGGTGCCTTAAAGATGACCCACTTTATTTCAGAATGGAGGCCTTTGTTAGCGGTCAAAAGTGGAAAATGTTTGTGGCTTTTTTGTTTTAACTGGTAAAGCAGGTCAATTTGATTATGACATACTTTCATTCTTCCAGCATGGCCACAAAAGCCAAGACTTGCCATGCCAGATATAATTCTTCTTGTTGATATCTTTCATAATGCGATCATTCTTGATACATATTAATTGTGGTGAAACCTTCATTGAAAGGATGCATCTCGTCCTGCTAATGCATTCTTTCAGAAACTAGGAGGTATCAAGGTATCTTGCATTATGCAGTCACAAACCTGCCAACATTAGAAAGGATTAGCACGCATGGTGCTAGCCAACAAAAAGCAGGACTCGCATGCTGAACTCTTGGATCGGCATCAAACATCACTGGCGGAATGCGGACAGTATTGTGGAAAGGCTAAGCTAAGGCTTTGCTGCAGTAAGTCATCATCAAGCACCTCTCTGGCTTGCAGACAGACACCCCATCTGCTCCAGAGATGGGACATTTGGTAGTATTTCACTACAGAAAGACCTTTATAAGTTAAGCAATCTCTTATATAGTCGAGCGGGGAAATTCTTACACGGGGCGCCTCCAAAAAAATACTCAGACGTTCTTGGAAGAAGATCATAACTAATAGCCCTGCACCATAGGCACTTTACCAACACAAAGCCTGTTCCAAAACATTGGCAGCATAATTATTTTACCTGCTATGATGCCTCATTTTGGCCAAATATATTTGTTTATTTATCTTGCGTAAATGTATTTATATGTGTCAGTGCGCTACGGCCGTCCCGAGTTCGAATACCAACTCGAGGACCTTTCCCGATCCCGCCCCTATCTCTCTCCTACTTCACTTCCTGTCAGCTCTGATCTGTCCTATAATAGAGGCAAAAATGCCAAAAATAAATCTGAAGAAAATATATATGTATATTAGTGCTGGGCGACGATTAATCGCGATTAATCGCATCCAAAATAAACGTTTTTGTTTATATAATATATGTGTGTGTACTGTGTATATTTATTATGTATATATAAAGACACACACATAGAGTATATATTTAG
>NW_015536624.1:3085527-3111958 GCF_001515605.1 Sinocyclocheilus anshuiensis | reverse complement strand
ATATAATATTATATATAATTTAAATTTTAATAATATATAATTTAAAGTTGACTATTTTAGTGTGCTGTGTATTTTCATGCTTATCCATCTTAGGTTGTTAGGTTGGAGACGTGCTAAGCTATCAATACAACTGCCTGTGTAGGTTTATGAATTTATCTGCATCTGTTTGTTGATGGGTTTGCCGGTTCTGATCTTTTTTCTCAAACTCCCTATTTCTCCTCCTCAGTAGTTAAAGTGGGTTACCAAACCTCTTCTATCAGATGTGCCTCTTAACTGCTCCCCACAATCAGGTAATGATTGAAAAGAATTAGAACAAACCCGGCATTGACTGCAGTTTGTCTCAGAGCCAGGTGCCTTTGATAGGAACAGTAAATGACCACTTGTTCTGTTTTAACAACAGTAATCTCAGGTTACATTTGCAGAAGAGTTAAGACCAGTGAGAGAGGGAGGAAAGTCAGCCAGTCAGTGCTGAGTAAGTCTTTAGCCAATAGATAAATGAAGACAGGCAAAAGAGGCAGGGAAGAATGGGTGGTTTTGTTTTCAAGCCAGGTGGAAAGTTTTAGGCTTGCAATCAAAATCAGTCTGTGTTGGCTGCAGGAAGAATCTCAGACATTTTGCATAAAGACCTGAGAGACGTCTGTTCTTTGATGTTTCTGTTATGGACTGAATATCCTTTGAAGTGTGTGGATGATGCTGTTCAAAGTTTATGACATGATCATGAATCAATGAATTGATGCCATAAATCTTCTGACTGGCATATGAAACGATAAAGCAATGCTACATGCTCCAAATCTCCATTGATTGGAGTGCAGTAACACTTTGTGTAGTTTCAATAAAGTATATAATTTTAAGCATGCACAAATAACTTGCACATATGCCAGAATGCATTTCACTTTTCATTTACATACACCAACGAGTTTTGCGTTTGGAAGATTTTTTTTTTTTTTTGAAGAATTTTTTTTGAAAGAAGTCTCTTATGCTCACCAAGGCTGCATTTATTTTGTAATAATATTGTGAAAAAATATTTAAATAACTGTTTTAATAAATATTTTAAAATGTAATCTATTCCTTAAATAATGCATCCTTGCTGAATAAAATCAAACCTTACTGACCTCAGACTTTTGAAGTGTATGTTATTAGTAGTCTGTGTGACCTTTGTGATTACTAATTAAAATGTATGTATCATTGGTTGAACAAGGCAACCTTGCAACTACTTCAACCAAAGGCAATCACAGTCTTACTGTCACATCTGACAGTTGATTATGCCAAAGACATTTTTAAATAAGAACTAAACATTATTTAAAATTTAACTAAACTAAACATTATTTAAAAAATAACATTTTTAAATTTTTAAATAAGAATTTTAAATCATGACCGTTGAATTCAGCTAAAGTGCATTCTTGAGTCAACTTAACAACTAGTTCGATCAGCTAGCAGTCCTTACTTTTTGGATTCAAATTTGACTAATTAACTAGTTTTTATGTAACTGACTTATTTAATGACCAGTCTTAAAGGGGTCATGTGATGCTATTTTAAAGATCATTATTTTGTGTATTTGGTGTAACAGAATATGTTGACATGCTTTAATGTTCAAAAAACCACATTATTTTTCAAATACTGTACATTATTGTAGGTCCTCTATGCCCCGCCTCTCTCAAACACGTAGTTTTCAACAAAGTCCCCTCCTTTGACAAGCGCAGTCTGCTCTGATTGGCCAGCTGACCCAGTGCATTGTGATTGGCCGAACACCACAAGCACGCGTCGGAAATGTAACGCCCCTTACCATAATTGCGAGCGTCAGCTTTCAAAGTAAATATCAAGACAGCTTGTAACACTCCAAAGAGAAAGGAAAACTTGAAATCGCATCATATGACCCCTTTAAAGAAAAAAATGAGATGACTAGTCTAAGCAGTTTATGTAACAGGCCACCAATTCCAGTACAAGTGCATTTGGTAGAAAGTTTTGAAATGCTATTCCAGGTTTGTAGGAAATAGTATTCACCCTTTAGTTTGCATGCAACATTTACTGTATGCATTAGGCCACACAGTCCAAACCGCCAATTGAAATAATTGACCTACACTTCATTGCATCTGCAGGTTAACCTAAATAGCCTTGGCCCTAGTCATGCGGAAAAACGGTAAAGTGTTCATTAATCTTTTTAAAAGAGAAATGTATCCTCTGGCAAGTATGAGCGAGTTGTTGAATCCCAGGGATCCCTTCTGTGTGGCCTGCTGTTATGGTTACAGTAGTTGAAAACCAAGCAACACTTACCAAGATATCCTCAAGCCATGTCAAAAACCTTAAAGTAAGCAGTCACTTGGAACAATGTGAGGGAATTTCTGCTGCAAAAAAAGTAACTTGTATTTAGTATCTTCATACTAAATGTCCAGTTGAATCGGAAGCTTGCATAAAAACATTTTGTGTCACTAATGTGTCTCTTTGCTTATTTGCACTGAATGTTTCTCACGACTGTCGTGCACGGCGTTTGTAATTATAACATAATAATGGAGGCAGATCTGTAATTAAATCTCATTGATCTGGCTTAAATGCATTCTCTTCCTCCTAAATGCACTGCTTTCACCCCTCCTCTCATTCCCATATGCATTATGCACATACCACCATTGTAGCTAGAGCCAGATTTACTTGTCCCACAATGTAAAACGACATAGTTGGGGGGCCTTTCATTGTGTCAATGTCCCTATAAAATTACCCGTTTGCTTTCAGCTCGAGCTGGTTAGACACTCCTCTTAGAAGAGCGCAGACAGCCACTGTGGGCTTTAACAGTCTTTATTAGGCTTGTAGCTATACTCGGGTCATCGGCAGTGGAAAAGTAAAGCCGATTCGCCCCGTCCCAGCTCTTGCGACCGAGGATGACAGCTGGTTACCAGGAGCACACTGGCCTAAATCCAGCCATTTACACCAACAGCAAGCATGCATTGCATTTGTAGAAAAATCCTAGATGTGCATAGTTTAAATATTCATTTATAATTAACTGCGTTGGTGAGATTGTGTTTAAGTTTTCCCAGAAAGCTGTCCTAATCTGAAAAGCACTGCACATGTTCTCTCTCTCTCTCTCTCTCTCTAAATATATATATTGTCTCTTCAGTATGTAGTGTTCAGTCTTGTTGTATATGCTGTTGATTGTTGCTTTTGCAGTGCTGTTTGGGTATGTGACTGAAGTATTTGTCCTCATAACACTTGCTAGTCCAGGTTGTTTGGACTAAACTCTATTATCTGTGTTAATAGAGTGTGGTAGAGGCTAAACAGGTTAATGCTTTTAAAACCACCAGCGGTGAGATAGAGTAGGGAGGAGAAAGTAGCCAATTAGAGATTACAGAGCCAGAGATACTGACAGAGAAAAAGAGGGATGCATACAGCTTAAAAAACAACTGACATTTAGGATTGGAAATACACTTTTGGGATTAGTTCTGTCATCATTTACTTACAATCATGTTATTCCAAACTTTCTAGACTTTTCTTTCTTCTGTGGAACACAAAGTCATTTTCAGTGGCGTGTTGGTCGTTTGTTTCCAAGCAGTTTCACTGAATGGGGAATGGAGATATCAAGCTTCGGGTCATAGAAGTAATCCATATGACTTGACTAACTAAATATTTTTTTAATCGTATGTTTTTTTTTTTGAGGAACAAACTGAAATTTAAGTCTGTATTCACTGTCAGTCCTCTCCAGAAAGCTGTTAACCTGAAACCTTATCATGGAGTCATTTGAACTGAATCATTCCGATTTATGAGCAAATCATGGATTTATAAACTGAATGAACTGATTCACTGAAAAGATCTGATTCAAACAAGAGATTTGTTCACAAATTGCACGACTACTTCTGTCATCATGCCAAGGAGATCTGCATCAGATTTGAGGGATTTCATTGAATATTGTTTAAATTTTGGTTTGTTCTCAAATCTAAGACTTTGAGTTTTATGAATGACTTTTATGGTACTTGTGTTACTTATGTTTTTTAATTAATTTAATTTCTATCTATCTATCTATCTATCTATCTATCTATCTATCTATCTAGCTATCTATACTATCTATCTATCTATCTATCTATCTATCTATCTATCTATCTCTCTATGTAGCTATCTAGCTATCTATATATAGAAGAGTTCAGATGCAAAAGTGGCATTTGAAATTTTCTTCTAAAATTAGCATTTTCATCAGACTCCTATATGTGGGTTCAGTAATTTCACTTTAATGGCAATGAATAGGTTCGAAAAATGCTCATTTTAGAAGGAAAAATTCAGACGTTACTTAGAGGCTTTTGCATCTGAATTCTTCATATATATATATATATATATATATCGTGTGTTGGAAACACAAATTGAGGACCAAATCTGCACCTTATTGATGACCCGTGGCGTTAATATACTGCCTCTGTGCCAGCGCATGATGTAATAAAACTGCAGCTCGTTAATATAATATACAATCCGCCTTCATTTAGCAAGTGCACTCGCGCATAAACAATTTTCAAGTTCAACACTTTGTTCCGTTCAGTTGTGGATGTTGCTGATTCACCGAGACCGCCGCGTCTCAGCAAAGAGATGTGTGTGTGTGTGTGTGTGTTTTCCTTTGAAAAGATAATGTCAATTACAGAATGTACAACGTTTTTAAAATGTATAAATTGCAGTGTACAGCGTTTATTATGAGGGGGTAGAATCCACAGTTCAGTACTCAATACTCATGAGTACTTTTAAATAGGCTACACTTTTACTCTACTCACACTACATTTTTTGGAAGGTAATGGTATATTTTTTTCAGTACTCTTTCCACCACTATTTGTCATTTTAGTGTTCAGAAGGGTGCTCGCGAGCGCCCGCTTTGCGGCCGTTATGCGCCCTCGATCCGCACTTCTGCCAGACTTCTACCCGACAATTCGGCATTACATCATGAAAGTGCGGACTCAGAGGAAGACCACGAGGGTTTAGGGTGCCATTTGGGACAGGGCCTCTATGGTCTACTGAATCATCGGTTCACACGATTCGTTCAAAACGCGGATTCATTCAGAAACTAAACATCGCTGTGTTGCTCGGAGACGCACAACAGTTCTGCTGTGGCTTTATAGTCTAGGTAATATTTTGGCAAAATTGAACAAAAATGATATAAATATGAGACAACAACTCATACAGGGGCATTTTTTGCCCCAATATCTTGAATTTTAGGGCACAATGGAGTTGTTGCCGTGCATCATATTTGTCAACAGTCAGTATGAAATGTAAGATGACGTACAGGTCTGGGGGCGGGGCCAGTGATGATCTGAAACATTAAAGTGTGACAAACATGCAAAAAAATAAGAAATCAGGAAGGGGGCCAACACTTTTTCACACCACTGTATATCTGTTCTGCAGAAGAAAGCAAGCCATATAGGTTTGGATCAACATGAGTAAATGATGAAAGAGTTTTCATTTTGGGTGAACAATCCCGTTATACTCTGAATGGGAACCCAACAGAAGTGCCTCCTGTCAGCGTTCAGCTTTATCTCCATTTTTATGAAGAGGAATAAAAGCACCTCTGTTCCTTCACTCTCCACTAGTCAGCTCAATGTGTGGAGCTTATTATGTAGAATCTTATAAACCCACATACACACATTTTCTAAAGAGAAACACTGTTTCATACTTGCACACACATATGCAGAGACTCATTTATGAAATACACATGTTGGCCTGTGACCAGAGCTTGGCTGTCAGAACACAGTGTGTTTCAGACAGACTTTCTACATACATACTCACACACACACACATAGACAAACATACAGAGAGGACCACAACAACCTCCCCCCCCATCTGTGAGTGTGGGAGAACTTTGATTGTAAAGTTATCATTCATACAGGTATATAACATTATATTTCTCTTTCTCTCTCTCTAGTCATTCCAAGGCAGCCAGGGGCGAGCCTACCTCTTCAATTCAGTGTAAGTATATATCTCATTCACATCAATAATTTATAGCATTTTCCATGTTGTGAATTAAAATGATACACTATTATTGTTCAGAGGTTTTGGGTCTGTCTTTTAAAGAAATTATTATTTTATTCAGCAAGGATGCATGAATTAAAATTAATTAATTAATTTAATTAATTAATTAAAAAAGATTAATAGTGGCAATAAAGATATTTATAATATTGCAAAAGTTTTCTATTTCAAATAAATGCTGTTCTTTTGAACTTTTGAACATCAAAGAATCCTGAAAAAAAATGTTTTATCATGGTTTCCACAGAAATATTAAGCTGCTCAAGAAATGTTTCATGAGCAGCAAATCAGCATATTAGAAGGATTTCTGAAGGATCATGTGACACTGAAAACTGGAGTAATGATGCTGAAAATTCAGCTTTGCATCACAGAAATAAGTTACATTTGAAAATATATTACATAGGAATAGCTGTTTTGCATATTACAAGAGCTGTAGGCCATATTACAAGAGCTGTAGGCCTAGAGTTGATGATTCATCATATTTAAGCATAGCGCTACCAGTGTGTTTTAAGCTAGCGCTCCGGTGTGTGCGAGATATTACGATGATAAAGTCTAGGTTAAATGTGTTTGTGCTAGCGAACTGTGACATTCCTCAGGCAATGCACAGTAGTGCATGAGCGTTAAGCATTGCCATTGCAAAGATATAAAAACATAAACACAAGAAGGATTCTTTCATTAAGAGTTAAGTTTCTCTTGAAATATTATACAATATTGACCTATACAGACTTTATGAAAGAATGTGTTAATGCAAAATGAGTTAAATTAGATCACTTCACATTACCACTGGAAAAGCCTGCTGATGCACGGCACATTATTTACAAATATCATATGCCAGCGTTCAAAAGTTTGGCATCAGTACAATTTTTTAAAAGAAATTAATACTTTTATTCAGCAAGGATGCATTAAACTGATCAAAAGTGACAGTATAGACATTTATAATATAACGATTTTAATTTTAATAAATGCTGTTCTTTTGAACTTTCCATTCATCAAAGAATCCAGAAAAAATATCATTATTTGCACAAAAATATTAAGCGGTTTTCAACATTGACAATAATAAGAAATGTTTCTTGAGCACAAATCAGAATGATTTCTGAAGGATAATGTGACACTCTGAAGACTCTAGGAATAGATGCAGAAAAATTCAGCTTTGCATCACAGGCATAAATTACATTTTAAAATATATTGCAATAGAAAACAGTTATTTTAATTGTTAATAATATTTCACAATTTCACAGTTCTTACTACATTTATCAAATAAATGCAGCCTTTGTGAGCATATAAGAGTCAAAAACAAAAAAATCTTACCAACCCCAAACTTTGGAACGATAGTGCAAATTGTGAGATTATGATTTTTATTCAGTATGCATTCCAATAATTTTGACCATTATATCAAAGCCAGCTCATTATGCAATGCATCTAGTCCCCATCAGCTAATTTAAATAATATTTTGATTTGCTACTAATTTGTAGGATTACTAACATTTGAGCCAGATGAGCAGAACAAATTTGTGTAAATCATTTGTAAAACCATTCTTATGTAAATCGCATTGAATTGAATGCTGCAGTTTATGTATATGATTTTACCAACGGCATCTAAAATAGCCTATGCATAGTCTGTTTTTATGTCAAGTTGATTTCTGTTGAAAATTAAATGTAATTTTAAAGCTATTGTAGTCGTAGCTGTGATGCTACATGGCCGCTGGTCACTTCCAGTGTAGACACAGTATTTCCAGTGATAGCAATCACATCTGCTGTAGTTCTGTTTCTGACCTCCTTAGTGGTCAACCAGTAAAGGTTACCCACAATGACTTTCAGAAAACACATGGGTCACATGAATAATCATTTTGACCATTGATTAACCTCTTTTCCCTCAGTGTGAATGTCGGTTGTGGTCCAGCAGAGGAGAGGGTTCTCCTAACAGGTTTACACGCTGTGGCGGACATCTACTGTGAAAATTGTAAAACCACTCTGGGCTGGAAATACGTAAGTTAACTCTCCTTCCATTCCATGCCAATTATAGACTATTATTTGAAACGCTTTTCCTTGCATCACAAGACAAGCTGCGTTTTGTTTCGAGGTGTCGCACTTTGCTTGTATGTGCTTGTTCTGCAGTTGCAGTGACAGCAGTTGGCTAATCTGAGCTGTGTGGGTTTCTTTATTTTTGTCTACTGATATCCTGTTACTTTGCTGGTCTTTAGTGACCAGAATTAACACCCTCTGACCTCTCACTGCAGTCCAGCACACATTTAGATCTATATATGTCTTTATTCACCGCTCAATTAGGACCCACTTCGATGCTGTAAGTGTTCATGCTGTTGTGTTTTCATATGCAATCCAAACAGCAGACACTGAATAATAGATCAGTTTTGATAACATTTTATAATAACTTTCAGTAATAAGTCACTAAAACAAGCACACATCTCATAATATAATGCTGAACAGATCTGTAATGTGAATTTAACATTTGAAATGACGTTTTATTAATATTTGAATACATTTCATCAAACATGAAAATATCGAAATGGACAATAAATAAATATTTTTTTAAAGAAATTAATACTTTTATTCAGCAAGCATGCATTGCATTAATTAAAAGTGACAGTAAAGACATTTATAATTTTGCAAAAGATTTCTGTATCAATTATGTGAAACTGGATTATGGATATGGATTATGTGACACTGACTGAAGCCTGGAATAATGGCTGCTGAAAATTCAGATTTGCCATCACAAAAATAAATTACATTTTAAAATATATTCAAATATATTCTGTTACTTTAAAATATATATTTTCACAATATATGTATTAATATATAATGTATTTTTGATCAAATACAGCATTTCTGTGCATAAGAGGCAAAAACTGAGAAAAAAAATATTGTTTAATATTGATTTAGGTTCATTTGGATCAGTGATGAGCTATTCAGTATAAAAATGCTAAATATGTTTGCAATATATTCCAACCTATCCAAATTTATTTATCTAATTACATGTTAATGAGGACAAAATAGCTAAGTTTAATGTATCTCTGCTTTGGAAAGCAGTAGTATTGTGTTAATGTATTACTCAAAGTTTTTGTAATCTAATAATTATTTCACCTAAAGCTAATCATAAAAGGAAAGTTCTGTCGCATTGTTTTTATGTGTTTTTGTAGATGGCAGGTATTGAGGTATTGTGTGGCTGTTTCTCTTCCTGATTAAACCAGAGCTCTTATCGTGTCTCAGGATTGGTTAAGAGGGATTTTACACTCATGACTCAATCTTGTTAAACGTCTTCAGGTCTCCACATGTTTGATTACAAAGCCTTTAGATTCAAGCCACTCTGAAACACTGATCACAGACCAGTTTCTCGAAGCTCTTTTCACCATCATCTGATGAGAAACTCTCAGGAACAGCTCTTATTTCAAGCCAACTGAGTCAAAGCTGGCAGTGTAGGGTTTACACACACCACTGCTCTAGTGGGCAGATTTAAGTTCGATGAGTAATGGACAGTTGTGAGAGGAGATTCAGACAGCCTAAAGCAGTCAAAAAGACTTTAGTTAAGCTGACCATACTAAAGCAATAGCTAGTTTTATATAATTTCAGCATGTTATATCATGTAACAGGGGAGTCTTATCCTGTCCAGAATACATTAAAAGGCTCCTGTTCTGCATTTTATAGCATTTTATTTCCCCTTTCTTGGACCAAACATTAAGTTCGATGAGTAATGGACAGTTGTGAGAGGAGATTCAGACAGCCTAAAGCAGTCAAAAAGACTTTAGTTAAGCTGACCATACTAAAGCAATAGCTAGTTTTATATAATTTCAGCATGTTATATCATGTAACAGGGGAGTCTTATCCTGTCCAGAATACATTAAAAGGCTCCTGTTCTGCATTTTTATAGCATTTTATTTCCCCTTTCTTGGACCAAACATGTTCTTCCCTCTTTCTGACCTTTTTAAACAGGCTGTTTTGGCTACTGTACCTTAAAGGCCTCTGTTATGATTGGCTAAGATCTTTGTATCAATGTAGTTCCAGCAACGGTATTGCAGCAGTAAATAATAATCATTATTATTTATTATTTTATAGTCATCAGTTCAGAAAAATTGCTATTCTATTTTTCTCCCCAAAATTGTGCAGCCATACTAGAAAAAGGAGATGGCTGCCAAGCCATATGTAAATGTGGCATATGTCATATGATAGTATATGTATCAGTTATGATATAAACATTGCAGTTTCTATTTTTGTAGTTTAACTTCAATACATGGTCTGGGTGCACTGGTGAGGAAGCATATCAGTATCATAATCTTTTAAGAGAAAGGCAAATCCTGTTTTTCATTATTGTTAAAGGGATAGTTCACCCCCAAAAATAAATATTTTGTCATCATTTACTCACCTTCATGTCTTTCCAAGCCCATAAGGCTTTGGTTAAGCTTTGAAACACAAATTAAGATATTTTTTAATGAAACCTGAGAGGTTTTTGTCCCTCCATTGAAAGCCCAGGAAACCAAAATGTAAAAGATCCTAAAAGGTCATAAAGGCATCATAAAACAAATCCATATGAATTGAGTGTTTTAATCCAAATCTTGTGAAGGGATTCAATCACCTTGTATAATGAACAGATTTAATTTATGCTTTTATGTGCATCTAATCAATGATCGACAAACGCATACATATAGTGCATTGCTTATGGCAAACACAGAAGATTGTGTGTGTGTGTGTGTGTGTGTGTGTGCGCGTGTGTCAAGTCTAGAACAAATTAAAAAACCCAAGTTTTGGATTAAACCACTCTTTTAAAGGCTTTTATGCTGTTTTTGGATCTTCTGATCTTTTTTGGAGTTTTTGTTACCTGAACTTTCAGTGGAGGCGTAGAAACCTCTCAGCTTTCATTAAAAATGTTCATTTGTGTTTTAAAGATTAACCAAAGTATTATGGGTTTGGGTGAGTAAATGATGACAGGATTTTCATTTCTGGCTGAACAATCCCTTCAAGTAGACAGAAATATTGTTTGATTTATCTCAGTAGTCAAAACTGCACGTTTCTCAGTCCTGACGTTTTGTCGTTTTTTGTCTCTGTTACAGGAGCATGCGTTTGAGAGCAGTCAGAAATACAAAGAAGGCAAGTTCATCATCGAGCTGGCTCACATGATCAAAGATAATGGCTGGGAGTGACCTTCACCTACTTCCTCTCCGCTCAGTGACCTTTGGGCTGCTCTGCCGTGGACTTTGCCGAGTGACACCACCACACGCACACGTACACAAACAAAAAACGCACAGACACGCGCGCACACACACGCCACCGTCGACCATGACACATCCTGACATCTCTACTGGGTCATCACAAAACTCAAAGGCAGAGTGACGGAAAGCGAATCGAAGACATCTACGGTCACTGAAAGACTCTCTAGGACCTTTTTCCGAGATGTACATGTCAACACTTTGGGATCCGAACCTTCTCCCTTCCTGTTCGACTGCCCCGTTAAATGGTTTCGGTGTGCTCGGCCCTCCTAGTGTGTAAGCTGTTAACAGTATCCAGAAGACACAGTCTCACTTTTTTCATTTGACATCTTTTTGTGAATGAGCGGGAGGCGTGCATCTTAGTGTGCGTTCTTTCTTTTTCGACAGGAATCTCGAGTCCTTCCTGATGGACTGATGTTACTGGTTAGCATTTTTCTCATTCTCTGCGTCAAGCCCATTCTGATTGTCTTTCCTTTCACTTTGGGGTAGCGACAGTTGACATACGTTATAAGAGTTGGGGTTGGTTTCAGGGTTAGGCTATGTAGCAGTATATTTCAGATGGGGGTGGGCGTTCAGCATTGCAGTGGCATGGCATTTCCCCTGCGTTTTACCCGTTTTATTTCCGAATCGAAATGTTTTTCTTCCTCGGATGACTTCACTGTGCAATTCGTGGGACACTCTGGTACAGCAGTAGCGTCTGACCCCTACAGGAGCTTTAGTTGTCTCTGGTGCTTTTGGTGAGATTACACAAACACGCGTCTTTTGAGTTGGCATTCGTGGCAGGTTCCATTTTTGCAACCGTACTATAGGCGAGAGAAAAAAAACAAAACGAAACAAGACAAGACAAGCGACAGCCGTTTGGATGCACTGGACATTGGGGAAAACTGAAAAGAGTGTCCTCGGAACATTGTTTGCGTTACATTTTCATCCCCCTTCACGCCAAATGATGACAAGATTTTACAGAACTATTGTTGTTGATATTACAATCATGTGTATGTTCATTGCTATGTGTAATTTATGTGTTAAACCACATGTTTGGACATGCACACGCATGTTAGCTCAGTGTGTTTTACGCATTATGTTTATGGCATACTTGAATGCAGTTACTTTGTTTGCACTTTGCAGAGGCCTTGTTCATGGGTTTAGAGGCAAAAGTCTGTCCATTTTATGGCCTTTTTTTCATGGAAAATAATCAAATGATTGTATTAGATGCTTTGAATGATTTTCAGGGTTGGCTGGTTGCTGGCTTGATCATCTCCCTCTACTTTCAAACACACGAAATCTGCTGCTTTCGCTTTCTTCCGCAGGCTACGCTCGTAATTCGTCCAATTGGATTCGCGCATCAGAAGCAGGTCTCGAATTTTACAATCGGACACCAATGTGGCGTTACGTGATTCTTTTGCTGCTAATAGAGATAAATGCAATCCGGAGCTTTCACTTCAAACCTTCTGCACTTTACCTGGACTGTCTGAGAGCATGCGAGCGGATGTGTTCCTTTTGTAGCTTTTCTCCACATCTTTGCCTCTAAGCAGCATGAATCTTGTGCCTCTTCAAAAGATAAAAAAAGAAAAGAAAAGAAATCTCCCTCTCCTGTGTTGTGCGGCGCATGACTCCGAGAACCCAGCACATCTATTAGAAGCTCTGCTGGAGCTTCGTATCGAACTCGAAAACGACACGAACTTGGAAACGAACCTCACAGAACCTCTATCCACTTGAAAGTTTAATATAATCCAGTATTTTTTCATAGTTCTATGTCAAAGCTAGAGATGTTATGAAACAGTGGTTGTATTCTGCAAAGTATATAAAAGGGGGCGGGACAGTTAGAATGGGAGGGGGCGGAGCTTGCTTCCTGTAGAGGTAAAGAGTGGCATTTAATGTAGATTTTTAGTGAATATATATATATATATATATATATATATATATATATCGAATCGTACAGATGAATATTGAGGTTCCGTCATGCATGGCAGGCAATAGTAGAATGAGTGGCGAACCCTCGTTTACCGTTCGTCGCCGATAAGGTCAGTCCGGTCACATGACCTTCGAATCAGTCAAAGACAATGCAAACAAAATAGTTGTAGATATATCTTACTTGAAAGATGATACAGTTACAGACAATACATTGTCCCTCTCACACAGTTTTGTACATAAAGTAACATATTTAAGGTTTTATACATATTTCTACTGGGTTAGTTTCTCTACTTCCCCGACTTGAAGCACTTTTGTTCACTGTATCTCTGGCTTTATATATGTGTGTTTGAATGACGAGAGAGACAGAGAGAGAGTGTGTGTTTGGATGCATGTATGCGTGTTCCCTTACTTCCCTCACTTTATTTGTAGCCGTTTTTGCTGTTGTTCACTCGTTCCTCTGTGCTGTTTCCTTTAAGACACTTCTTTTGCTGTCTCACAGCGTGTTTTGACATGTGCTCTCTTAGTTTGATGATAATGAGCTTTGTATTTTTTGTTTTTTCTTTAATATTAAAGTAGTTTTTTCTATAGTTTCCTGTCGAGAGCCTAATAGCAGAATGTCTGCTGGTCATGTTTTAGCATCATGGTCAACGGTGAGCTGGATTCACCTGCCGAAATTTCACAATAGAAAGACCGACCCAGACCGTTTTACAAAAAAACAGCTTTCCCTAAGATTTTCAGAAACAGAACTAGATCCAGGCCAGTGTCACTGTCAGTGTGCACCAAAAAATAAGACATCGCTCAACCGAAACCTTTTTACTGAGAACCACTTGTTCAAACCAAAAATCGAGTTTGTGGCCTCTCTGAATACCAAGTGGGAAATTACTTTGTTAGCCTTTTTGGATTGTGATTTGACTTTTACAGCGACATATTAAGGTGTTTCTGATATTGGCAGTAGAAAAGATTGTTTACTGCTGTTTCTTTTAGTGACACTGGTTTCAAACCTTTCTAGAGCTGTTAATCTGAGATTTGTCATTCAAACGACATCTAGTTTAAGGCAACAGTGGTATGCAAAGGAAGCGATTGTTGAGTTATTTTCTTAGGACTGTTAAAATATAAGGTCTAAAGCATGTTGTATTTATAATTGCTATATTAAGTCGTGCCTGGTTTTCTTTCTTTCTTATTTTTCTTCAATGCAAAAAAAGCTTTTTTCTTTTTACTTGATTACATTGCTTTGCATTCTGTCCTAGTAAAGAAAAGTCTCATTTGTCTGTTTTCACTGTATTGTAAACTATTCAGATATCACAATAAATCTTAAATGGTATTGTGGTTTTGTTGGATATTTCTTTAAAAAAAAAAAAAAATCAAGAACCACTCTCATATCCTTTAGCTGTCCTTCATAAAACTGATCAAAAAGTAGGTTTTGCATTACGTTTACTAGGCATTGTTTACTTGTCCGTATCCATTTCTGTTGTGGGACTTTATTCTCCTGTTGATCAAATATCTTTACAGGACAGTTTTTGGTCTTTTGACACTCACCCACTGTGCGCACTGGCTTAAAATTCAAAAGTCGTGGCATTAAAGGGTTAGTTCACCCAAAAATGAAAATTCTGTCATTAATTACTCACCCTCATGTCGTTTCAAACCCGTAAGACCTTCGTTCATCTTCGGAACTCAAATTAAGATATTTTTGATGGAATCTGAGAGCTGTCTGACCCTGCATAGACAGCAACGCAACTGAAATGTTCCCAAGTCCAGAAACGTAGCAAGGAGATCTGTAAAATAATCCATGTGACATCAGTAGTTCATCTGCAATTATACGAAGCTACGAGAATACTTTTTGTGCGCAAAAGAAAAAAAAACGACTTTATTCAACAATTCGTCTCCTCTGCTTCACCCTGTAGCGCCATTTTGGAGAATATCAGCTGGATGTAAACAGCGTATGCTGTTCTGTGTCAGCTGCGTCACGCCGGATCTGTTTCCTACGTCGTTGTGATTTGATCTGAACGGAAACAGCGTATCCGTGTGACGCAGCTGACACAGAACAGCATACGCTGTTTACGACATGAGGGTGAGTAATTAATGACAGAATTTTCATTTTTGGGTGAACTATCCCTTTAAAGCCATGTGTTGTCAGAAATGTTAGTAAATGTTTTTAGCACTTCTGAATCTCTTTGGCCCTTGAGCATTGCTGACATAGTAGCTGTAATATCTAATACCACAAAGGTCTAGATTGATATGTCTTGCAGGCTATAAATTAAGTTTATAAATGCTATGGGTGATTGTAGCCTAGTGGATTTTGTTTTCTTAATTAAGCTTTAAAAGTTTTAAATACATGAGTGCTGTAAGCCAGGGTTATTTTAGAATAAATTAGACATTATTATAGTGTTTTTTTTTTTTTTCATTTTAAATGTAAATTTGTTGTGTGTTTTTGTCATTTTTATAAGTTTGTTTTAATATGTCTATATAATTACTCCAGTTTTAGTTATCCGAGTACATCAACAAACTAAATAAAAATAAGAACTACCCTGGCAACTAGCTGAAATAAAATAATTTTTTTTACACTGTTAAAATATATTTAAATTGACTGGTTTTTATCAGAATCAGAAGAGCTTTATTACCAAGTATGTTTACACACACAAGGAATTTGACTTGACGACAGGAGCTTCCAGTGTAGAAGAAAGTACAAACATAGTGCAGACATACATGATAGTGCAGACATACATAGGAATAACACAGCAGGGATGTAATATAACACTAATATAATAAAAAAAGAAAAATTAGAAAAATGTAATGTACTATATACAGAAATAGAAGTATAGGAAAAAATGAATTGTTTAGATAAATGTACAGATATGTTTATTAGTGTGCAGATATGTTATTTACAAAGTGTGCAGTTTAATATAAATGGACGATGTATAATTATGAAAGATTAATTGTTCAGGCTGAATATAGCCTGTGGGAAAAAACTGTTCTTGTGCCTGGCTGTTCTGGTGGTCAGTGCTCTGTAGCGCCGACCAGAAGGCAACAGTTCGAAGAGAGAGTGGGCTGGGTGTGAGGGGTCCAAGGTGATTTTTTTAGCCCTTTTCCTCACTCTGGAGGTGTAAAGATCTTACAGATCTTTTGCAACCTGTTTGCTACCTCGTTTAAAACTCAAGTCTATTTCAGGAAACAAAAGTTGCTGCTCCAGCTTTTGTGGAACCACAAATGACCTCAAATTTGATGAGTGCCTCTAAATTAGGACAGCATACCTTTTTCAGCGTTGTTACATCTGAACACCAACTTTCGTTGATGCGATCCGCTCTGAACAGCTGGTAACCCGGCAGATGAAGCGCTTTGTCCGGAATGGCTTCACTCAGCCAGGTTTCAGCGAAGCACAGTGCGGCAGAGTTTGAAAAGTCCTTGTTGGTGCGGGTGAGGAGAAGAAGTTTATCCGTTTTGTTAGGAAGGGAACGGACATTCGCAAGATGAATGCTTGGGAGCGCAGTCCGAAAGCCGCGCGCGCGGAGCTTCACCAGGGCGCCGGCGCGTTTCCCTCTTCTGCGTCTGCACGCGCGTTTGAACAACACAGCTGTACCTCCGACTAGAATGTCCAACAAAACGTCCGAATAATCAAAAAACGGAAAAATGTTGTCTGGGATGTGCTGCTTAATGTTAAGGAGTTCGTCTCTGGTAACACTTATAGAAGAAGAATGACAAAACACAGAACAAACAAACAAAAACAATAGAAGAATCGCGGAGCTCAGCGTCCTTGCTGCCATTTGAGGCGCCATGCTGGTATCGAATATTTTATGGTCTTGGTTTTAGTTAACTGTGTACAGTGGGGTTATTATAGTAATGTTACTTACTGGAATACTTTCACATGTAATGTGATAGTTGCCATGATTAAATTTTTTTTCATGCCATGAATTGAAAAACTGGATTCTATCACACTTTCTCATACATACTAAGAAATGTAATGTTTTAGTGCTATGGTTGTACAGTGTGAAAGTTTCATATTTTAAACATTATGATCAATGTTTAAATACTTTCTACTTTAATAAATGTACGCACCAACTATTTTTCTGTAGTAAACAAAAACATGCCTTTGATGTTGATAGAGATGGTTACGCTGAACCCCTTTAATATTCCTTTCAAGTCAAGGCATCTATCAGATATTGAATATATTCTAAAAGTTGAATGGTTAAAGAAGGAGAATAACGCATTTGAAGTTTAGTCAGACCAGTAAAGTAGAGTTTTATTACTCATCTTCAGCAAAGTCCACTGACCTGATTCATTGACCTGAAACAGCAGTCAGTCAGTGTAGACTATACAGTCTGTATTCACCATGCTGCTGGCCAATATAATAAGTATGTGCAATGATTGTGAGTGATTAAGTTTGAAGTGACATTGTATCCTGCAATTAAGAGAATCACCCCCAGCACTAAAACTCTTGTTCTACTGTATATGCAAACTTGAGTCCCTCGAGTCACCGCATCTTTGCATATACTAGCTTAAGTCATTTTTGTTCTTTTGCAACAGACAAACATCAACAGATCACCTCCTAAGCAAGTGCATTCACAATGGAAAATTTAAACAGATTCAGGCCTGCGGTGAGAGCAAATTATGCAAAACCTCCCAGGTACGTTTTGGCCCAGTATCAGTATAACACATGCACATAACATTTCAAAGCCAGTGTGTTTTGAAGCATGGTTAATATCAACATATCTCTTATCATATGAGAACAGAACTTCTCTCTTACTATATGCATGTTTTTAACCTTTAATCTTCAAGAAACGTTTGCTCTGAAAGTTCAAGGTTGAATAAACATCAAATTTTAATGTTCAACACAATGTCTGCTAACTTGTATGTCAAGACAAAACATGGCAAGAGTCCAGTCATTTGACAATGGATCTGTTATGTCATCATATAACCGATTCTATTTACTTAGGCCGTGTTAAATTGGCCCAGTCTGACATATTCAGTTAACAGCCGAACACAGCGTCTATCAAGTGCGTAAATATGGCCTAATGACACACTAATGAAGAGCACAGGCATAAGAGGTCTGGAGTTCGCCTTTGTCTTATCAACGGTTGACTTGACTCCAGATTGGGGAACAAAGAACAGTGATGGCTGTTGGATATGGTGTCTGGTTAAACCAGATAAGATGTGATTTTCTCTCTCTCTCACTGCTGAGGACATTCAACCTCTCACTCCCTTTTTTGTGCTAAGAATATTCTGTGGTTTCCTAGCGACCGGCGCTTTATTGCCCTGTGGCTTAGTGGCGATAAAGTGTTTTTAGTTACTGACTAACAGACTTGCCAGTTTTTAAATAAAGACAGGTGAAGAGTTGCGTGGTTAACTTGATCAAAGCAATGGCTTAATGTAGTTTGCGAGCAAACGGTAAGTATTCGTATGTGTTCTAGGCCTGTTTTCATGGTCTTAATACATGAGTGTACTGCATGTTCACATTGAAATGAAATTAGGCCCTGTTTTTTGTGTGTGTGAGAGACTTTTGTGTCTCTATGTACCAGGTGTGACGTGATCTCCCTGTTTCCAATTTCAGCTTTGAATGATTTATTGTAAGGACCGTGTGCGAACACACACGCATGCATTAACATGCACTCTGATGCATAATTATTACGCGGCTAAAAGAAAGATGCTTTTCCTGGCACCAACAAACAGAGTAAACAGAGCTTAGTACAGTGAGGGTGAGAAGGTGGATTTAAAAAAAAATGAATATAGCAGCTCTATATAACATCGTCAGAGATCATGATTTGATTAGTTCTAGTCTACCGGCTGCATTAGCTACACTGGCTTAGGTTGTGTTTCCTTGCTACACAGTGTGCTGTTTCCATGGTAACCTTCCAAAACCATAATAATGGCCCAAAAATTTTAGGTAATCCAGTAGGAACTGCAATTTTAGAGCTTCGGGGCAAAACAACATTCAAGTAAGTTCATAAATGTGAGGAACTTGGCTGTCTCCACATGTTGTGAGTTACAGCACCTGACTGCATCAGTTACCATAGAAATTTAGTCTCACAAATGTTGTTTATCATAATGCACATCCTAAAGCATTTAGATTATTTAAATTAGACATGTGGAGCTTATATTTTGTAAAGGCACTTGAAAAATGTTTATTATTTGACTGCAAAGTTATCAAAATAGAATAATTCGGCATTTTGAAATGGGACTACTTCTAAGGTGTGCAATTATTTTTTTTCTGGAAAGGCAGGGCTAAAATAATTCCAGGCAGGTCTTGACCACATTAAAGTTCCATTACACTTAACCAAATGATTTCAGTTATTTCAATGGTCTTTACCTATGGTGGCCCAGTAGGGCACAACACAACAAAATCGCCCCAACACAACGCATAGGACTAATTTCTTTGTGTTGCACTAATTTTCGCGGTGTTGTGGCTTGTTTCTGTTTTGTTGTGCTAATTTCATTGTGTTGCGGCTTGTTTCCGTTTTCATGGTAATTTCGTTGCGTTTCATCTTTTTTCCATTGTATTTTGCTAATCTTGTTGTGTTGTGGCTTGTTTCCGTTGTGTTTCGGCTTGTTTCTGTTGTGTTGTGCTATTCTCGTTGTGTTGCAACTTGTTTCCATTGCATTGCGGCTTATTTCCGTTGAGTTGCGACTTGTTTCTGTTGTGTTGCGGCTTGTTTCTATTGTGTTGTGGAGATTTCGTTGTGTTGTGCACTACTGGGTCACCATACCTTACAGCCTACAACACCAAAAGAACCAAAACCCATAAATACACTGATCGTAATAAATATAACAATTGATAGGATAGAAATAACAAACTATTTCCACATTTTCCCCAGGAAATTACGTTCTATGATTGATGGAAAACATGCTTTCTTTTTCCCACTCTCTCTCCTATACAAAGGTGCACACACACACACACACACACACACACACACACACACACACACACACACACACACACACACACACACACACACACACACACACACACACACACACACACACACACACACACACACACACACACACACACACACACACACACACACACACACACACACACACACACACACACACACACACACACACAGACAGACAGTACAGACGGACACTCGCACATACACGAAAATATACATGCACACAGAAACTTGTTTATCAGTGCAGCCCCACGACTAGGCCTATATCAAAATAGTTTCGCAGCTGAAAAGCTACATGACATTTCTTTGCAGCGAAGTGGTAATATCGCTGTTCTTAAAGCAGTTAAACTTACAGTTTTAAGTGAAGAAGACACTGCTGCCGCACACTTTTGACAGACACACAGACTCAGGTAATTCATGCTTAATCTCTCTCTCTCTCTCCCTCTCTCTCTCAGTACCAAGCCTTCCTTACTAGCTCTAAAATTACTTTTGTGGAATTTGCAACGGAGGCTTGAGATGAAGTGCATAGGAAATAAATCCTAAACAAAATACAGTCTTAAGGACAAAAACCTGAAAAATATCTCGAAAGACAAGATATTGAATTGAAGAAATTCTACCACACACCTCTGAACACTCATAATGTGTTGACTGTAATTTTGAGACACTACTATAATTGTTTAGTTTTAACATTTATTTCAGCGCAGTGCCTTACCCAAGGGGTTCACAAACTTTTTTGTCAGCAGAACCCATTAGTGTTCACCAGAAGTTCATACACCCACTATATTAGTTTCAAAAGGGCAATTTAGACTACTTTACAGCTCAAATATCAAACATTTTTACTGAAAAAAAATGTAAATGCTTGAATAAAATACACTTTTTTTCAAAATGAGGGACAAGTTGAAATTACTTTCCCAGATAACTGACACAATGTCTCAAAACCTGTAGCTTAAGTGATATTAAAGCCAGAAAATAATAACAGCACCAGAAAGTCTACATGTAGTTTTGACAGTGTTTCTAAACAGCACTCATGCGTATTTTGATGACACACTTGCGTTAAAATATCCTGTTGGACCTCCTGTGATTAGACACCAGTGTCACATTATTTGTTGCTTTGACGTCACAACTGTTTTTCTGCTTTTCTCTCGCTTCCCTTTCTCACAGTAAACATATCATTTTAAAGCAGGCTCACTAAGAACAAAGAGAGTTTTGCTTTTAGTTTTGCTTTTATAACACTGAACTGTGGTAATGTTTTTACGAGACAGAAGATAAAAATGTTATCATCATCACATGCTCTATTCTTCCTGATTTTCCCCATTTGTCCTAGTGTCGCTAAACTGGAGAGGAAATTGATTTTTTCTGGCACAAGCTCAACCCATTGTGATTATTTTTCTTGTAGTGTGTTACATCACCGACCTTGTTGGTTAACAAGACAGAAGAAACATGACTAGTTCCTTGTTGTTTGCATTTCCATAGGGAAAAGCTAGATGGAGATGATTTGTTGATCCACATCTTCTGAAGTGATCTGATAGCGTTCTGTGACAAGCAAACCAAAGGAAGCAAGTCATTCAGGTTTTGAACAACATGAGGGTGAGTAAATAATGACAGAATGGTTTGTATATAGTTATTGTATGCCATGTATGTTGGCTTTGTTCTACAATAAATAAACCGAAATCTCATACTGTGCTCAGATTTACCAAGATACCAAAATCTGAAATCAAAAGGAAATATGAACTAAATTATTTATCAACAAATTATTCTAAGAACAATTGATCTGAAAAATGCCAGTCACATGACTTCTATACTTCTCTTCAAGTCCTGTACTTTTAACACTTTTAAAGAAACAACGGAGAATTATCGGTACCATTAAGTCTTGAAATAGTTTCCTGTGGGTTTGTGAACACAAGTGTGTGTGTGTGCGTGTGTGTGTGTGTGTGTGTGTGCGCGCATACTCGTACAGGCCCACAACCAACATTGTCAGCATACAGAGCTGAAGGTCACAGCAAAAACAATCAATGAAACATTGTCCGCCCATCAATACAGCATTGACATTGTACATACTGTATACACTAATTCCACACAACGGCAGAGCACAGACCATCACATGAACACCACAGCATTGCGTCAAATGTCACGTTACTGTAAACAATAAAGCTGCTTCCTGAAAACCTATAGACTGTAGGTGCTGAAACATGAGCATGTGCGGACCTTACACGTGTCTCTCCTACCTGTGTGTTTTTCAGAAATGCCTGCAGGTAAAAAATAATAGCTGTTAACCCAATGTGATATGGATTTGACCTATGACAACATAGTTTTCCTTCACTTTCTTGCTATTAAGAAAAAACAACAACAAATGCACTGTTAAAATTATAAGAGCAGCCTTTGAAGCAACCAATAATATGCTTTTTTTTTTTTTAAGTCACATGACATTTGGTTTTCTCTCCATGACTTTTTCCTGGGGTCACTCTTAAGACACATTGACATGCTCCACGTTTAGACAACCGTGCTGAGCTGTGATGGTAGAGTGCGTGTGCGTGACGTCGCCACTCAGTTGCCTTGCTACCAGTTTCTCCATAACTTAGCTGGCTAAGCAAAAGCGCGCTATTTGATCAAACAACCAAATAAACAGCTACGTTCAATATAAAAAAGAAAAAAAACGTCTGAGACAGTTTGGTCTGTGGAGGAAACATTTGCGCTTTATACCCGTCGTCGCCTTCTGTTTATTTTATTTTTCGCGTCAAGAGTTGTGTCCTTTTTTCTGTTATTTAACGAAGTAAATATCGGATAAAAAAGGAGTCCCAAAAACAGAAATATCTGATCATCGTCCATATCGCTGTTTACATTACACTTGTGTTACCAAGGCAACGACTACGCATTTGTATTACGTTCCAAAGAGCTCCGTTATGAGCACCACAGTGGAAAATGAAACTGTATCCGTGTTGACTGGCACGGAATGGAACGGTTAAGCAAAGAGAACCGTTCGGCCCAATAGTGGAAAAGCGGATAGACATTAATATGGAGTTGGTTTCTGAGGAATTTTTGTCCATTCATTCATTTGTCCAGGCCTTCCCCAAACAGTTAGAAGCAAAGCATTATCCAAAATGTCTTGGTATGCTGAAGCATTAAGATTTAACTTCACTGGAAGTGTCCAGTAGCGTTGTGCTTTACACAACTCCATCTGAATTGGTGGAAAAACATTCCCCACTGTTTTTCCCAAAACTTTTTTTGCTTTTGTTATTGAAGTCCAAAACAAAAAAAGCCCATTTGTTAAAAAAATTCCATTGTTAGACCAATGCGTACCATAGAGGGTTAACAGCTCAACTAGAGTACCTGCGTCACAGGCCCTAAATCATTTACCAAAGCCATGATCATCCTTTTTATAAAGGTGGATGGAAGTAATTTTTGACATCCATTGATAAATGATAATTTACCTAGAATCCCAGACAATGACATGAAGTCCATTTTCTCACCCGAAGACATTATGAATGACGAAAACGGCATATACGCCCACTCCAGAGCCACTGGTACTAAAACACTTTTCTTGTAAATCATTAAATGTCACCAACCATTAATGTAAAAGAAAATGGTTCCTTCTAGACCCAGGGGATCCATAATGACATGCTTGCATATTTGCTTTTCTCCATTTTGAACGTTTTTTCTTGCAGTAGCTTTGCGCACTTTCTCAAATGCTTTGTGTATGTGTGTTGTCCTCATGAAACTTGCCCTCCGCATCCTCTCAGATTAAGATCTTAATTAGTGGCATGTATGCCTAAATCTGAGTGTGTGCCTCTATGGAAGGGACTGTTCTTGAGGACATGTACTCAGAGCTTGTGTGTGTGCAATGGTTTCTATAGACGTTAATGCACACAGTTGTTCCAAATGTGTATGAAGGTCAAAAAAGATTAATGACTTAATATAAAGATATTAAAAGCTAGATTGTTACATTATCTGAAGAAACTGTGAGTGGTGCTTTCCAATGAATAACTCACTCCTGTAATGCTACAGTATAGCTTAGGCATTTGTAGGTGCTTAAAACAAACCCCTAACCCTGAGTATGAGCTACAGTGTAAGAAATCAGCTTAAAAGTTGCTTACTTGCATTTATGTTGTTATATTAAGCTGAAGTAGGAGAAAGTGTTTTAACTCATCTACCCTCACTGAGGTCCATAATAACAGCGATGCATGCCACTTAAAACAGCACAGTTAAAGCTGTAGATTAAGGATGTGCATGAGCATTAGAGACAGAGGTAAGGTCAGAGAGTGACAAGAAAGCACAGAGATTAACATTAGAAGGTTCTTCATTCACAGATCCAGTCAACCGTGCCACGCTGACCCACTTCTTGGCGCTGCAACAGCAGCAGTGCATCTTCACAGGAATAAACAAGAGTGGCATGTTGAATGGAAAAAAGAGAAACTTTGTGACACATTTAATACAAAACTATATTTTCTTCTCTCCTATATGAGTGAAATTCTCTGATCTGTTACCTGCATCCTAAAGGTGTATTTATATTGACAGATGTTTGCAGTGACAAAGCATCCGAATTTCATTTATTTTCAATGAGAGTTGATTTCCAGTGATATTATTTTCATTGTGTGACACAGTATGGGCCTTTCCTGCCATTTGAAAAAGATTAGGAAAGTTTATGCAAATGATATGTGACAATGTTATTTTTCTGTTCTTTATGATTTATAACACTGTTCAACATTTTGGGGGGATTTTTTTTTTAAAGAAAATATTTTTATTGCACAAGGATGGATCAAAAGTGACTGTAAAGACATTTATAATGTTACAAAAGATTTCTAATAAAAACGATTCATTTGAACTTGTAATTCATCAAAGAATCCCAAAAAAAAAAATGCATGGCACGTTCCACAAAAAAAAGTTAACACCAAAACTGTTTTCAACATTGATAATAATAAATGTATCTTGAAGTCAAACCAGCGTATTATAATGATTTCAAAAGCGTCATGTGACACTGAAGAGTGAAGTAATAATGCTGAAAGTTTAGCTTTGAATCACAGGAATAAATGACATTTTAAAATATATTATAATGGAAAACAGCTTGACAATATTACTGTTTTCACTGTATTTTTTATTAAATAAATTCAGCCCTGGTGAGCATTACAAAATCTCTGCCTGCATATAATGATAAAAAAAAGAAAAGAAAAAGTAATGTGTAGAAAAAGAGAAGTTGATTTATGCACTCATTCATGGTATGATGCATAATGCACCACTGTTGTTTATATCCAAACACCTTCCCCTCCAGGACAGTCATTTGTAGTTCTTGTTGTAGTCCAAATACAATAATTTTATTTATTTTTGCAAAAAATAAATGACATTTTCATGAGATTTTCAAAAGTTAATGCCAGTTCTATCACATTAGTGCAACCTGAGTAGTTTCAGTACAGCAACCTCTCTGTTAATGTGAACGAGGTCAGACAGACATGCACAGACTAGTACATACTGAGCACAGAAGATAATGCCCTCACCTAGATTTGATGGGTCCTGATGACAGAATGACTTCCTCCACCATAGCAGTAGTCTACTCTGGACGTTGTGTCCCTGCAGAACAACTGTGCCAGGGCATTAGGAAACCAATTATGCTAAACAGAGGGCTGTTAGTTTACTATAACAAAAAACAAGAAGTGCAATACAGTATTGAGAACAATCTTTTGTTTTATTGGGATTTGTTGATTAACAGAAAGACAAAACAAAATGTTTGCCATTCAACTAGTCTGTCTTACAATGCACACACATGGACTGACTGACACATACATTATTGAACAAAAAAATGTGAAGTTTTCTCAAAATGACAAGCTCTAATCTGATTAGCTAGCTTTACGCAGTTTCCTGGAGTCAGTGAGTGCAGGTTTTTATCTTCTGGGAAACAAATGTGTGTTTACAAGCTCCCAGTCTGCTGTGCAGTTTCCAAAAAGACCTAGTTGATGGATTTGGATGTAAAGTTGTACTATAAATCTTTCTGATTTAGTTTCAAGCACTCAATAGTATGGAAGCGTGATTTTGCCTCGAAGTAGAAAAAAAATTAAAAGTGAATAATTATGACTTTATATCTCACAATTTGACTTTACATTTTACAATTTCAACTATATATCTCCTAATTGTGACTTCATACTTCAGTGTGAATGTATGTCACAATATATTAACCTATATATCTTATGAACTCACTATTAGCTTTTTTGTTTGGAATCCCGCTTCCATATAAGCAAGCAGGGGTTTAGGAAAAATCTGAAAAGTGTGACATTACAGCCCTCTACGAACACCTTGGCAATTGAATCGCCATTGGCTAGTAAATTTTTTTGTTTACTCGCCAGACTGATAAATATATACATACACATATACATATATACACACACACATACATACACACACACATATACACACACACACACATACATATACACACACACACACACACATACACACA
>NW_015536624.1:3084269-3085132 GCF_001515605.1 Sinocyclocheilus anshuiensis | reverse complement strand
TATATATTAATGTTATGCAAGGCTGTTGCTGTTTTCTTATTTATTTATTTGTATATTTTTTTGAAAACTGTGATACATTTTTTCAGGGTTCTTTGATAAATATAAAGTTCAAAAGAACAGCATTCATTTGAAATTTAAATTCCATGTCACCTTTGATCAACTTAATGCATCCTTGCTGAATAAAAGTCTCTGGAGTGTTTGAACAGATGAAGTGTCCAGAGCGCTTGGCTCCCACTAGCTTTTAGTACCACGGCTATAGGCTGTTGATAACATCATAGGGAGGCCCCGGCAACAAGCTTCATGATGCCATGACTCATAACCTGACACACACACTTTAAAACAATTAACATGACTTCATTGCCCGACCACTGCCCTGGCAACTCATCGAAATACAGAAAAAAATATTATTTAAAGAGCCCCTGTTATGCAAAATTCACTTTTACATGTTGTTTGAACATAAATATGTGTTGGCAGTGTGTGTACACAACCACCCTATAATGATAAAAATCTACCCACTCTTTTTTTATCCCCATAAATCATAAGCAGTGTCTCAGAACAAGCCGTTCACAGAATCCGTAAAATGTGATGTCACATTTTACAAGCCCCGCCCACGACTGTTGATGGACACCGCCGTATTAGCAGAGACCCCGTCCTGAGTGAGCTGCACACAATCCGACATGTTTATCTTCACAATAAAGCATTTAAATGCAGCAATCACCTAAGAGATGTCTTCTTATTACAGCTATAGAAGTTATTCAGTCGAGAGCAGTGAGTGATTTTCCGATTTTATTTGATTGTTTCGGTCATATTAACAGCATAGACAGCAGTATAGGTACTGTATATTACGCTGCTATCACTGAATA
>NW_015536624.1:3076721-3082623 GCF_001515605.1 Sinocyclocheilus anshuiensis | reverse complement strand
TAAATATCTGAAAGTACACTCTTAACATCAGTCAGTCAAGCATTATATTATAATGAATATTATTTAATGATAGAACTTTTGTAATTAGAATTGATAACTGATAACCATGTATGAATGCATATTAGTCATTTTAACTGAACTTCGGACTGGTGGTGGTGGGTCATTCAGTATAAGAACAATATAAAACGCACTAAGAATTAATGAGCTACTGGATTCATGAATATTAATTAGGTTGTGTGCGTTCGCTCGAACTGATTTGCTGAAATCAATACAGGGACGATAATAGGCGAGCGCCAGCCAATGAGATTGCCGTTTGCGCATTAGTTCCGCCCACTAGCGGAGAAAGCGGTAGTTCTTAAAAGCGGAAGAATTCCAAAAGAATTCCGTTAATTTGACAGCAAAATACAACAAAGAATATCGTTTACATGTAGCACGCATAGGTAGCGCGTCAATTCTCTCTCCCTCCCTCTCTGTGTGTGTGAGAGACAAAGCGACGGCGAATCGTGTGTGTGTACACAACCACCCTATAATGATAAAAATCTACCCACTCTTTTTTTATCCCCATAAATCATAAGCAGTGTCTCAGAACAAGCCGTTCACAGAATCCGTAAAATGTGATGTCACATTTTACAAGCCCCGCCCACGACTGTTGATGGACACCGCCGTATTAGCAGAGACCCCGCCCTGATTAAGCCGCACACAATCCGCCATGTTTATCTTCATGCTAGAGCATTTAAAAGCAGCATTCAAGTGAGAAATGTCTTATTAGAGCTACAGAAATTATTCATTCAAGAGCAGTGAGTGATTCTAATGTTAGACATCATTTAGTCGCCAGAGTGAAGATTTAGTCGCATATGCGAGTGATTTACTCGCAATGTAGAGGGTTGCATTATAAAACTTAATAGCTTCTGAATTTTAATCGTGATGTTGCGTCCTACCTTTTTGGCTAAAAGTTGGAAAATCATTCAGCAGCAACTTTATATATTATTCATTCAAGAGCAGTGAGTGATTTTCTGTTTTTATTTTATTGTTTGGGTCATATTATCAGCATAGACAGCAGAATAGGTACTATATATTACACTGCTGTCACTTAATACACTGATCTAATAATAATAAACATGCGATTTCTTTCCCAGCTGTTTGCCTTCACAGACTGTGTTTTTGTAACTCGTGTGTTTTTAACTAACTTGTGTGCATTTGACAGTTTAAGGGCAATAAGACATGAAATAGAACTTAGTTTAGTACTCACACGCCATGTGACAGCCGCTTTCTGTGCGTGTGCTTCTGAAGTGTGGGCTCAGAAAACCTTATATCAGAAGTTTAAACTGATGTGGCTTTAAAACACATGATTTCAGCGCGATAGACAAGATAATCAAAACCAAACAGATGTCTTTTTTTAGCAGTTACAAGCTGTAAAGGCACAGCCCTATTCTGGAAAAAGGGGCGGGGAGCAGCAGCTCATTTGCATCAAAGCTGTTACGGTTTGCTTAATTTGATTGAAAACAGTGATACATATAGTCCGGATTCTTTGATAAATAGAAAGTTCAAAAGAACAGGATTTATTTCAAATAGAAATTCCATGTCACCTTTGATCAATTTAATGCATCCTTGTTGAAAAAAAAAAAACCTTTTGAGTGGCAGTGTACACCTAAACCTTACATAAAAATGGGCCGGTCAAAAGTTGGTCACTTGGTAATCAAACTAAATGTTCGGTTCTTATCCAGAGTGAGCTATATCTGGAGCAGATTTTATGATGGAAGTCTGGTTCATCTCATCTCATCCACCCATTGCTTCCAATAAGAGGGATTTTCCTGTTTTCGCTCACTCTCTTGAGTGTTTGTGGGAAGTTGTTCTACTGTATTACTGTATCTCTCACTCTTCCTCTCTGGAGTGTTTGAACAGATGAAGTGTCCAGAGCGCTTGGCTCCCACTAGCTTTTAGTACCACGGCTATAGGCTGTTGATAACATCATAGGGAGGCCCCGGCAACAAGCTTCATGATGCCATGACTCATAACCTGACACACACACTTTAAAACAATTAACATGACTTCATTGCCCGACCACTGCCCTGGCAACTCATCGAAATACAGAAAAAAATATTATTTAAAGAGCCCCTGTTATGCAAAATTCACTTTTACATGTTGTTTGAACATAAATATGTGTTGGCAGTGTGTGTACACAACCACCCTATAATGATAAAAATCTACCCACTCTTTTTTTATCCCCATAAATCATAAGCAGTGTCTCAGAACAAGCCGTTCACAGAATCCGTAAAATGTGATGTCACATTTTACAAGCCCCGCCCACGACTGTTGATGGACACCGCCGTATTAGCAGAGACCCCGCCCTGATTAAGCCGCACACAATCCGCCATGTTTATCTTCATGCTAGAGCATTTAAAAGCAGCATTCAAGTGAGAAATGTCTTATTAGAGCTACAGAAATTATTCATTCAAGAGCAGTGAGTGATTTTCTGTTTTTATTTTATTGTTTGGGTCATATTATCAGCATAGACAGCAGAATAGGTACTATATATTACACTGCTGTCACTTAATACACTGATCTAATAATAATAAACATGCGATTTCTTTCCCAGCTGTTTGCCTTCACAGACTGTGTTTTTGTAACTCGTGTGTTTTTAACTAACTTGTGTGCATTTGACAGTTTAAGGGCAATAAGACATGAAATAGAACTTAGTTTAGTACTCACACGCCATGTGACAGCCGCTTTCTGTGCGTGTGCTTCTGAAGTGTGGGCTCAGAAAACCTTATATCAGAAGTTTAAACTGATGTGGCTTTAAAACACATGATTTCAGCGCGATAGACAAGATAATCAAAACCAAACAGATGTCTTTTTTTAGCAGTTACAAGCTGTAAAGGCACAGCCCTATTCTGGAAAAAGGGGCGGGGAGCAGCAGCTCATTTGCATTTAAAGAGACATGCACTAAAACGGCGTGTTTCTGCTTCCACTCAAAACAGGCATTTTCAAAATTATATAATAAATGAGTTTAAGCTGAAACTTCACAGACACATTCTGGGGACACCTGGGACTTATATTACATCTTATAAAAAGGGACATAATAGATGCCCTTTAAAAGAATACTGTAGATTTTGTATGTATGTGTGTGTATATATACTGCCTTGCAACTAACTGAAATAAATTAAGCCACTAAAATTACTGACTGTAAATAATTATTTTTGAAGCTGAAACTTCACTTTCACATTCTACAAGATTTCTGTTTGTATATAAATGACAGAAGCGCATAATACGTCAACAAGATTATGGTGTTTGCTGGTAGTTGCTGCATCGCTCATTTGCATATTGTCAGTCTGCCAAAAATAGCCAATGTTTATTGAAAATCAATGCCTTCTGGTTGCTTTATCAATCCTAATTGCTGTGAATGTCCCTTCACACATACACAGTACAATATTCCTTTTGTATAGAAAGAAAAGCAGTAAAAAGTACACATTCCCTAAATATTGCGAATGAACAGTCACCATTTAATATTGTAGCTCATTAATGTTCATATTATCTGTGTGAATCTTACTTTATATAACCCATAAGAGCTACATAATGGTGATTACCCCTGTGTGTCATTGATTTCGACCTGTGTTTGGACAGGAAGTTGTCTTCCTCTATGATGTCATCACACTTTAGCATCCTACGCACTTCAGTGGTTCCAGCACTCAACATCTATTGTTACCATGGTGACAGCGCTGACACATGCACTTGTTCTATCTCGCGCAAGATACTTTGTGTATCATTTAATGCTTGATTCAAGCTTACGCCCTCAAGCACAGGACTGTGGTTATTACTGTGGCCAGAAATACCTTGCATAACTTTAATGTGGTTTGATGCCGGGTAGTTTTGGGGTTATTGAATGAGAGGGAACAAAGGGAAGGCGGGTGTTATAAATGTGCATGAAAAGTGAAGAGCTCTTTCACTCTGAGAGCAGCTGGTGGCATCTCTCCTCTCATCCACCCACCTAGACAAACACACACACACACACACACACAGATATGAAGAACATGGACAAAACCTTCCACCGTGTCTTTTTATTAAAGGATTAGTTTACTGTCCTGTCATTATTTACTTACCCTCATGTTCTTCCAAACCTGACTGACTTTCTTCAGTGGAACAAACATTTTTTGAGGAATATCCTGGCCGCTCTTGTCTATTAAACTGAACGAGGAAGCTCCTTAACGACCAAAACAGAACCATATAAGAATCATGAGAGACTCATGCACATATTCCAAATCTGTTGCAGTCTTATGATAGCTTTCTGTGGGGGGAAAAAGCTTACATTTAAGTCATTATTCACTGATAAACATACCCTCCAGTGAGCTGTCATTATTCATTGATATACATACCCTCCAGTGAGCTGTAAACCACTGCAACAGGACCAAGTCAGTGTCAATCAATCTGATTTATGAATTAATCATTTAGGCCGCTTTTGTGAACTGCATCAGTTGAAAAAAATTTATTGAAAAGATCTGACTCTAAAGCAGTGTTGTTTTTGTTAACTAAAACTAGAAATTGTTTTCATTACTTGAAATAAAGCCGATATAAAATAAAATATTAAATGAAAAACTTTAAAAGCAACTGAAATAAGTACTAAAATGACTAAAACTAAAGTAAAAATAAAAATAAAGGATAAATAGAAAAATGAGAATAGAAAAAAAAATTAAAAACAATAAAGACAACAAAAAACCATAAAATTATGCATTTGTCATCAAATGAAAACTTAAAAACATAAAAATTAAAGCTAATTAAAAATATATATAAATAATAATAATAATAAAAACACAAGAATTTACATTTTGTGTTCCAAAGAAGAAAGAAAGTCCTACAGGTTTAAATTATCATGAGGGTAAATGACAAAATTTGTGGTTGAACTGATTCTGTAGTTTTACTTACATTTCTTTATTCAGTCTCTCACTCTTCATATTTTGAACTAATCAGTCTCATCAGAGTCTTGTTAATCTTCTGTATCTGCCCTTTTTCTCCCCCTCAGTCTGTTGTTTTGCTGTTTCTGATTTAAAGCTGTTTGCTTTTGAAAAATGTTTGAAGGCTTTTTGCCATTTTATTGATAGCAAAGCTGGAGAGATAACCGGAAATGACGAGGAAGCGAAATTGGGACACAAGTGATCAGGCACGTGCACACTTCAAAGGGGGCTTGAGCACCTGCCCTTTTTCTTCCTGGAGAGAAAGTGATCTTTTTTGTGGGGAGTTTTTTTTTTTTTTTTAATAAATGAATATATGTATATATGTGTGCCTGTGTGTTTCTGTTTGCGCACAGCTTTCCCCGTCAAACAAATAAAAAATCCAAATATCAGGTCGGGTCGGGAAATGTTGAGAGTTGAGACTCTGTCGAGTTCCTATGCCTTTCTCCCCTCCGCGTCTCCGCGCAGCACAGCAGTGTAGCACACATTGATCGGCACATGCGCATCACAAACACACACAGAGCTGCAGAAGTGAAGCCCTCCCTCCTTTTCCAGTTGTGTTTGTCTTGGTGTGGAGGTGAGTGGTGATGAACAAAAGACTAAGCTACCTGTGCCTCGAATTTACAGATAATTATCCAAAAGACAAAAGGCAAATATAGTTAATTTCTCTTGCTAACATCCATGACTCATAAGAGCTACCATGTAAGTTAGCTAAAGTTTAGCTAAGGCAATAGGAAGTCTAACGTTAGTAGGTTAGACCAGTGCGCGTTCTTTCACTGCATGATTCAGTTGATTAAAATGCATTTAGAATGATCACAAAATTCAAGATATGGGGGCAGAAATGTATATATTTATATAATTTCATATAGTTAATCAGTATCACGCGAAGACTGACGTTTTTTCCACCAAAAAGCAGCGTGATTACAAATGTGATATTGATTTTATACAGCAGTTCAATA
>NW_015536624.1:3061203-3075796 GCF_001515605.1 Sinocyclocheilus anshuiensis | reverse complement strand
AAAAGCAGCATGATTACAAATGTGATATTGATTTTATACAGCAGTTCAATAAACAAGAATTTAATATTAAGACACGTACGTTTTAGACACAATATTTAGAGCCAACATTTATAATTCCAATTTGCGTCTCTGAGCAACATGACCGTGTTTTGTTCCTGAATGAATAAACCGTTTAAATGATTCGGTTCAATCGCAATGACTCTCTTATTAACAGTGACTTGCTGCCACCTACTGGCGGTTTTAATTTCACATCTAAAGCATCTTTTCATTTTTTTTAAAATAATTTTAAATATCAGTATTCAATGTTTTATGTTTAAAATTTCAAAACAGTATTAATGCATTTGTAACTGCAGGTTAAATGCATTCCTGTCCTGCATTAAACAGTGTGTAAATGCATCTAAATGCCACTTCAGATGCAGCTTCTGTGTTTCCTCTGCATTGCAAAGATGAATTTTGTCAGTACTGATTTCATTTGCTTGGTAACAGCCCAAATGATTTATTCTAATTGACTGATTCAATTTAAGAATTTGACTGAAAAGATGATGCCCACTTTTAGAAAAAAGGGCTCTATAAAGGTAAAAATGCCCATAAAAGGTAAAAAATCTATTTAAACTTATTGGAAAAGATTCATTTCTATCACTTCTGTGAACTGATTACCACACAGAATATGAAAAACTTTAGGAGTCAGCTGTCCACGGTAGTCCTTAAGATATCAGCACAATAACACACTCAGCAAAATATCGTCTAATTATGGTTACCGATAAAATCTCAGAAAATATTCAGATTTATTTTCTGTCAATATCACACGCCCCTAATATATTTAGCGTTTTGTTTAGAAAAAAATTAAAATAAATATGAGAAGTATTCCACTTTTTTCCACTTGAGCCCCTGTCCCTCAAAATGTCTGTGCACGTCCCTGCAAGAGATAGAGATTTGAAACCTGCATCCCTCAAATGAGCACCACGACTCAATATGTCTACAATCACAAAACCACTAAGTCATGGCTCAAACGTAATGCTTGTTTTAAACATCGCGACTGACTCATTCTCTTTTATTGTTCTCAAAAAATGTACCCAAAATTTACAGTGCACTATGTGTTTTTGGACTTGCTGCCATTGTATTACCATAGTTTTTTGGAGAGTAGGCTACATGTTAAATAATTGTAGTTATATTTAAAAATATAATTGCATGTATTTTTGATCAAATAAATGTGGCATTGGTGGGACTTCTTTCAAAAACATTAAAATAATCTTGCCAACTCGAAATTTAGGAATGGTGCTGTTTATCAAATTACTATGATAATACCAGCACATTACTTGTTTTCCCTCAGCTATGTTCTCTCATCACCCCCTCAGATTCAGAAAGAAAACACTCGTACACTCACACACTCACACAGACTCCACCCCCGTTTGCTTCAGTGTCAGGACAGAGGCCCGTGATCCAGTCAAGCCAAGCTACTGGCGTCAGTCCAACACACACACACACACACACACCCCGCCTGAGCCCTCACTGCATTAGCTGAGAGAGCAAGAGGGAGAGAGAGTGAAAAAATGAAATGGAGGAATACAAAAATGAGTAGCTAAACACCAACTCCCTCCACAGATCTGCATCATATGAAGTTAGGCTGGTGTCTCAATGCTGCATTAGTGATCCATTAGAAGTCGCTGCCTCTGGGGTCAGCGCTAATGCTAAATTTAGCCGAGTGTTTATTTCAGGAGCAGCATGTGGTCTGCACACTTAAAGAGTCTTACTGTCGGGAGACTGGTCTCCACTGTAGCAGTAAAGAAAACATATCGTTTGGCTGTCCGACTGAGACCCTTCCACTGATTGTGTAGATATACTGTCATACAGAGGAAACACAGTCCCAGAGGGCCTCAGGGGGAATCTCAAATCCAGCTGCAGGTCTTTTGGGCCCTCAATCATGTCCACACTGTTTGCTTGGAGAAGATATTTAAAAAAAAAGAAACAAAAATAATAATAAAATACTAATAGTAATATAATAAAACTCTATAATAAGGATTCATTTGTGAGCTACATCAGTCAACGTGAACTAACGATAATAAATCTCAAAGAGTTAGTTCACCCAAAAATGAAAACTCTGTCATTAATTACTCACCCTTGTGTCGTTCCAAACCCGTAAGACCTTCGTTCATCTTCGGAACACAAATTAAGATATTTTTGATGAAATCTGAGCGCTCTCTGACCCTCCCATAGACAGCAACATAACTGAAATGTTCCCAGAACGTCCAGAAACATAGTATAAGGACATCGGTAAAATGTGATGTCCATGTGACATCAGTTGCTCAACTTCAGTTTTGTGAAGCTACGAGAATACTTTTTGTGCACAAAGAAAACAAAAATAACATAATTTATTCAACAATTCTTCTCCCCAAGTTAACGTCATTTTGGAGAGTAGCACGACACACGTGCGCTCTTTCTCCAGAACATAAACAACTAAATCAGTGATAATATTCAACGTAATCAATAATATTATTATGCTATGATTTCTGCACAAGAGACATTTCTTATTATTATAAATGTTAAAAACAGTCGAATATTTTTGTGGGAACTGGTACATTTTTTATTTAATTTATTACAATTAAAAGTATGAAATTCTTAAAAAAAAAAAAAACTAACTCACCGTAAACCTTATGTATATAATAAAACTGAAACTATCACCAAAAAAAAAAAACACTGACTAAAATAGTTAATTTAATGACTAAAATGTATATTTTACCCAATATTTGTGCACATTTATTTTAGTAATTTACTTTAATTGAATATAAATACACTGCTGTTCAAGTTTGGGATTGATTTTTTAAAAAGTTTTTGAAAGAGGTCTTTTATGCTTTTCAGACTGCATTTACTTAATCAAAAATACAGTAATACTATGAAATATTATTACAAGTTAAAATAACTGTTTTATATTTTCATGCATTTTAAAATGGAATTTATTTTTTGATGGACAAGCTACATTTTCAGTCTTCAGTGTCACATGATATTTCAGAGATCATTCTGGCTGCAATTATTTGATAAAAAATACAGTAAAAACTGTTATAATATGAAATGTATAATATTATAACATGGAATATTATATCATATGAAATATTATTACAGTAATAATGTTAAATAATATTATTATGCTGATTTACTGCTCAAGGGACATTTCTTATTATTATAAATGTTGAAAAGACAACAAAATATTATAAAGCCAAAATATGTTTGTGAAAAAAGTTTTTGTGATACATTTTTAATTTCATTTATTACAACTAAAAGCATTAAATTCTTTAAAAAAAATCTTACTGACCCTAAACTGTGTTCAAAAAAACACTCACTAAAATAGTTCAGTTAATGACTAAAATGTATATTTTACCCAGTATTTGTGCAGATTTTGTATGTTGTTTTTTTTTAAAAGTTAGTATATATCTTCAGTAATTGCTGTAGTCACTAGAAGGCATTCTTACTTCTGGTTGCCTTAGTGATGTTTATGAACATCACTACCACTAAGATGTTGTTGTCATTTCGTGTTAACATCAAAATGTCGCTAAAAATGAATTCTGGAGGTAAAAAGATAAAGAGGATATGAGGAATCTCTCGCTGCCAGTTTATTACTACAAGGCAACATATTTGCTTCTGTTTTTCTATATTTTCATCTCTGGATAGGCTTTTTGAGAAACCTAAAACCAGAGCGATGACACAGGACAAACCCACCTCTGCTGGTAATACGCAAAACTCAAGTGCATTGAATGCATTGACCCCAGATCCTCTCCTGGGTCTCTGTACAAAGCAAAAGCTGTGTACTGGCAGTGTCTGATTTATATGGAGGGAGAGACACGTAAACGGGCTGGAAAGCAGGCAGACAGATAGTGACAGCACCAGGGGTGACTCATCCCTTCAGAAGGATAATAACAGCTGAAGGAGGGGACACAAGACCAGCGGCCAATACTCTCAGTTCTTTGGAACAGGATGTTCTATGGCTTTCCATTATTCCAAAGTCCAGTATCCGACTCATTTAACCTCATTACAACGTCACACATGCGTGCTGGTGAATATGAGCCTGTGACAGAGCTAAACGCATTGGTGATGGTGACTCTGGATTAACAGATAGGACCATGAGAAGGTGCTAAGAAGTGAGCCACGAGTCACAGAGAGCACTAAAAGAGCACAGCTGTTATCCTGTTACAGACAACATTAAAGAGACAACATTCCATGTGTATTTGCTTGCTTGGCTTGGTTTTATGAGATTTGGTGCACTAGGCCAGATAAAGAAATTTTGATTTGGTGAGCAAAGAAAAACATTTCAAGTCCAACCTAGCGTATATCCTTAATAAACCAATCAACATTGAACTTGACAGGAATTGGTCATGCATTGTCATTGTATGAAGAAGAGCAGACTTTGACTTTGGTTTCGTGTCATGAGTTTGTAGAGATATAAAGGGATAGGTGAATTATGACAGAATTTTCAGTTTTAAATGAATGAACTATGAAATTAATGAACTTAATTAGACTGATCAAATTTTTATACACACTACTTTTCAAAAGTCTGGGGTCAATACGATTTTCTTTCAACAAGTATGCATTAAATTAATTAAACAGCATCAGTAAAGACATTAATAATGTTACAACAGATTTTTTATTACTAGTACATGCTTTTATGCTTTCTATTCATCAAAAAAAAACTAAAAATAAAATCATGGTTTCAAATATAAAGCAACACAAATGTTTTCAATGTTGATAATTATAAGAAATTTTGGCTGCTGAAAATTAATTTTTGAAATCACAAAAATAAATTGCATTTTAAAATATATTATACAAAATTTATTTTAAATGTAATAATTTTTCATAATATTACTGTTTTCACTGTATATTTGCTCAAATAAATGCAGCTTAATTTCTGCCAATGTTTATGGTGATTTATGTACACAAATCATGCAACTCAATTTTTAAAGATACAAAGATAAAATGTGAGGGGTGTACTCACTTCTGTGAGATACTGTATTTATACATTTTTTTTTTAATTCACTTGGCTCAAAATGGGACACAAAGTGGACTAATGCTTAACTATATTTGACCAATTATATATATTTTTTATTTTCAAAAATAAAAATTCAATTAAAATATTATATATATTTTTTTTTTTAAATGAAAAACTGAATCATACAGAGAAAGAGGGGCATTTTTTTTAGTTGCTATTAAAAGTTACAATTTCAGTGCTACTTAGAATGCTGACTGTTTCTCAAAACAAACAGTTTTCCTCTAAAAATCAAGCCTCCAAGTTTTGAGATCAACTAACGCATGCAGAGCGCAGTCAGAGTCTGGAGCTGTCACACGGACAGGTGTGATTTCTCAGGACACCTATTTCAGTCATGTCTGTTAAGAAAGAAAGATATTTATGCTGAAAGAAAATGCTTACAGCAGCTACTGTATAAGAAATTTAAGTATTAAAGTATTACCACTGTATACAGCATTTTCAGTGTTAAGTCTGGAGATGCTATTGTTAAATGACAGGATTATATCGGAGAGAGACACAATATATACACACATTTTGTGCCTCAGGCATTTTTTACCGCTGACACCAAAAATGCCAGCTGAGTCTCGCCTCACCCCTCTGTATTTAATAAAACTTCTGAATCATATTCACCCAGTCAGACACACTAGCTGTGTCTCGGTGTGTGTTATACTACATTTGGTTAGTCGATGGCAGCCCAAGACAGTAGGTTTTATGACATTGAGCTTCATTTTCAGTTTGGTGTTCTTTACTGGCATGACATTTGTATGGCCAAAGCAGTGCAAAAATAAGTAATATGTAACATAAAATAAAATTACAGTAGTGCAAATTCACTAAAAAAACATTAACAAATAAAAGTAACTGTATTCATTTTATTTTTAAAAATAAAACATAACATGAAAAGTACAAATATAAAATACAAAACAAAAAATAAATGAAAAATGAAACATTTCTAAAATAAAGTGAGAAACACTACAATACATTAAAATGCTACTACTATAAAATGAAGTAATTACAAAATGAGAAATAAACATTCATAAAATAAAAAGTAATACATTCTACAATAAATTAAAATACTATTTTAAGTAAATTAATGAAATAAAATAAAACAGAATAATATTAAAATAATTATAAAAAATAAAAATAACTTCTTTAATCTTTAACAAAAACAATAACTTGAAATACTGTAAAATAAATGAACTAAAATACAAAAATAGAATGAAATAATATAAAAATTAAATATGTAAATAAAAATATTATATGAATAAAATAAAATAGCATAAGCAAAAATGGAAAATAAAATGAAAGTACATTAAAATAATCAAATAAAAATTATGAAACAAAAATCAAAATAAAGCAAAAAACTTATAAAGTAAAAATGTACAATAAAATACATACTACAAAGTAAATAAAATAAAAAAATAAAAGTATTAATTATTCAAATTATTAATTCTTAAAATAAAATGAATTAGATAAATAAAAAATACTAAAATAAATATGTACATTTTAATTAAATTAGAAATAAATGAAATAAAGTGTGTTCACTCTGCACATCTCTCTCACTGGTGTCATAATGATACCAACTTCCCAAACAAGAAATCTGAGCTCAAATACAAGATGACCTATCAGCTCTCTTTCAGACTTGTGTGCACTTCCAAACACATGTAATCTGGTGCAGTGCTGATGGTCGGGCACTGGTGGGGTGGCACGGGGCCAGACGGGGCTGCACACGACCTCTTTCTCAGACACACATTAGTAACAGCTGATCACTTTTCATTGATCCAATGAGCGCATCTGCAATAATGATTCAGACCCACTGATCTGATGAAGTGATGATATCATCAGCATGCTGACACAGACACTCTCATTGGCTCATCCACACACCATGATGCAGGAGCAGAAAGGCTTAGCTCACCACTAAAATAAAAATTATGTCATCATTTACTCAGCCTTATGTCTTTTAAAAGGAGATTGTGCTGGCTGCTCTTCTTCAAACAATGAAAATGAATGGGGTAGGTGCTGTTGAACTCCAAAATGACCAAAAAGCAATATAAAATGATGTAATGTACTATATATTGCAATCAAAAAATTTAAATAATTAAGATTCTGTAAATGTTTTGACAAGTCTCATGCTCACAATGTCTGAATTATTAGACCGGAAATACAATAAAAACAGTAATATTGTGAAATATTATTACAATTTAAAATAACTATTTTAAAATGTATTTTATTGCTGTGATGCAAAGCTAGATTTTCAGCATCATTACTCCAGTCTTCAGTGTCACATGATCCTTCAGAAATCATTCTAATATGCTAATATGCTGATTAAGAAACATTTATTATTATTATCAATGTTAGTAACTGTTTTGCTGCTTAATATTTTTTTTGTGGAAAGTTAGACTGCTATTCAAAAGTTTAGGGTAAAAAACAGGAAATGAATACTTTTATTTAGCAAGGACATGTTGATCGATCAAAAGTGACAGTAAAGGCATTTATAATGTTACAAAAGCTTTCTATTTCAAATAAATGCTGTTCTTTTGAACTTTCTATTCATGCTGAAAAAAACAACAACAGCAAATCATCATCATAGAATGATTTCTGAAGGATCGTGTGACACTGAAGACTGGAGTAATGATGATGAAAATTCAGCTTTGCGTTTTAAAATATACTCAAATAGTTAAGTTATTATTTAATTTAAGTTATATATTTTATTTGATAATACAGTAGTCAACATTTGAAGTGGATCAAAACCTTTCATCAAAGTTCACCAAAATGCGTTCTTGTCTTAGGACAACTTTGATGAACTTTTTTGATCCACTTCAAATGTTGATTATGTATTTCACAATATTAACATTTAACTGCATTTTTGATCAAATAAATGCAGCTTTGGTGAGCATAAGGGACATTTTAAAAACATTTAAAAATGTTCATTATTCGATTGATTTGGACTAGTAGTGTATATCAAGTCATCTGAAGTCTTTGTAACAACCCACAACACTTTGCCATACAGCAGAATCTGCACTTAAAGCAGCACTATGTAGCTTTTGGCGCTCTAGCGGTTAATAAACAGGTATGTGTTACTCCGCAGCGGTGACGACCCAACCAGGCTACAATAGTCCAAATATAAGTACTTCTTATAAGTGTACCGTAGTGATTCGGAATAAGACAAAAACGCGGGTTGGAAGATGAATTCATGATGTATTCGCTCATTATATACATTTTGCACATTTTGAACACAGAAAAAGTTACATAGTGCTGCTTTAACATGTCAATTCATCTAGACTGTATGTTTCCAAACTTTAAGGAACCCGCTCAGGCCCTAAATAAGAGAAATCTTTTGTCTAAAAGCCAAAGTCAAGTCACACGCTGTCCATCCTCACAGTTTAAACATAATCCAAAGAGCCTCTGGCATTCAGACATCAAAGAAATGGCTCAAACGTGAACTTTTCCTGGATTCTCCGTAAGGAACAGATGGCTGCTGCTTTACTGAAAGCTGTTTCAAAGGGTCTTTTAAGAATGTACACACGATAATAGAAATTTGACACTCTTATAAATGCAACGCAATTATATAACGCTGAGATAATGTTATCTTCATCCTTTTTAAGATGAATGTTTTATTACTGCAAAGAATCTCATGTCTGAGAAACTCAAGCTGTGACAGATTTGAAAACTATGGCTTACTTAAAGATGAATTCATGAGTTCCAATTTGAAGTGTTTTAATCTTAAACTAGATTAAGAACCAGTTTCAACCATCACAGGCACTATAATATTATTATAATGCTTTATACAATAACACCAACAATGAATTATGTGTAAGAATATGTTATCTTGTTGTTGTTACTGAGTATATCCGTCATATATATATATTTGTACTTTATCCACCAAATATTGATCCGTGTCATTCAATCCAAAACCTTACTTTGTTATGCAGAAAAAAAAAAAAATGGACAACACTAAAAATGCAACCAATAACATCTTTCTATAGGCCATAAGATATCTACATAAACATATTGGGGTCAATCTTAAAGGAACACTCCTTGATTATTACGCTGGAATGAGAGTATAGTTCCTAGCCATATCGGCCTAGAAAATCGCAACTTTTCATTTTCCGTCGGTCTTAGTACACGATGTAACTACAGAAGAGTCAAGTTTTAAATAGGAAAAATATCTAAACTCTTTGGTCATTTTTGAGCGAGATGCTAACGGTCTAATCAGATTCAATGATCTATGCTAAGCTACAGCTAAAAGTGCTACCGCCAGACCCGGAGATCGGCTGAATGGATTCGAAAATGGTAAAACTCAACTGTTTAACTCTAGGGGAGTTGGAAAATGAGCCTATTTTCAAAAATAGTGGAGTGTTCCTTTAAGAAAAGAAACATGCTGAAACCTCAAAATGTGATATTAAGCACATTTATTACAATTCTTCTTCATCTGAATTTTATGGCAACATCTGTGCTAAGTTAAACAGCTATTTTTGTTCACTGATCAACTTTAATCAAACATAGTTTTATAGTAAATTGAGAAAATATGAGCAATACGGCAAGGAAAGTGAGCAAGGAAAATCCTCATAGGAGATTGCACAAATAGTATACTGCACATAATTAGTTAGTTATAGTAATATAATTTTATTTGTTCATAAATAACAAAATGATGGTTTGTTTCTTGTGTTCAGAAGAATAATAAAAAAGATTAAGAATGATATACCTATATATAATATATTTAAATTAAATTTTTCGAAATTGAGATTTCCGATTGAGCCGAATAAATAAGCTTTCCATTGATGTATGGTTTGTTAGGATAGGACAATATTTGGCCGAGATACAACTATTTGAAAATCTGGAATCTGAGGGTGCAAAAAAAATCGAAATATTGAGAAAATCGCCTTTAAAGCTGTCCAAATGAAGTGCTTAGCAATGCATATTACTAATCAAAAATTAAGTTTTAATATATTTACGGTAGGAAATTTACAAAATATCTTCATGGAACATGATCTTTACTTAATATCCTAATGATTTTTGGCATAAAAGAAAAATTGATAATTTTGACCCATACCAATGTATTTTTGGCTATTGCTACAAATATACCCCAGCAACTTAAGAATGGTTTTGTGCTCCAGGGTCACATATATGTATAAATCAAATAGGACAAATATTTCATTATTACAACAAGCATACCACAGAGGGTTAATGTTAAATATTTATTATTAAATAAATATTTTAAATGACTAATTTCATATAAACCTACACAGAAATAGTTTGTGGGAAAATAAGAATGCTAATAGCATTTATGAGGAACATGTGGAGGACAGAACAGCGCATTATTTGAACATGAATCTGTTGGAGCATTCGGTAAACAGTGACAGATTTCTGTGTGCTGCACTGGCATCGACTTTCCTCCTGCACTCTGACACTAAAGAGACGAGCCTGACTGATGGACTGCAGAGACGCTGTAAACCCGCCATCTGTGCCATCAGAGACTGACTGAGAGAAAATGAGTCCCTGATCACTGCTAAACGCACAAGAGCGGGTCACGCGGGTCTTCAGTGCCACATAATCCTTCAGAAATCATTCTAATATGCTGATTTACTGCTCAAGTAACATTCATTGTCACTGCTGAAAACAGTTGTGCTGCTTAGTGTTTTTGTGGAAACTGATACATTTATGTATCAAGTGTTCTTTGAATAGAAAGGTAAAAAAACTGCATTTATGTAAAAAAAAGATTTTTTATTACATTATAAAAGTCTGTATTGTCATTGCTACATAAAAGTATTTCTTTGTCAGAAAAAAAAAAAAAAACTTGCTGACCCTAAACTTTTGAATCGGTGTATGGGTAATTTTTCATCCAGGATTAATAAAATAGATTATATTTTCCAAGAAAAAGAAACCTTTTTTTTTTTTTTTTGCATCATATCGTTTTTATGAAAAATTAAGCGCTTTTTTTTCCACACAAATTCACATGAATTTAATAGATCTGGACATTTATTTACTTATTTTTAGTAATTTTTTGCAGTTATTCTCAAGAGTGAGTATCATTATTAATAAAGTCATTTTTATAAAAACATGACTGACATGACATTACAAAACGAAAAAAATAAAAAATAAAATAAAATCGTTTCTATGAGCTTCACCTGACAGGCTTCGTGAGATTTGTCCTCATGCCAGCAGAAGGAAGTGAAAGAGGTAATAACTTTCAGAAACAGTAAGCTTGCATAAATGGCCCCCGGGGTCGTATGAAAGACGCTTGGGTCACAGCAGCAAAAAATTATATATATATATATTTAAAAAAAAAAACACTACAGTCACACTCAGCATGAACAGTCAAGAACAAAGCAAGCAAGCACAGGAAACTCCCCTCCAGAAAAAAAAGACCCACAAAACCACAGACACAACTTCCACAAGAGGACAAATGCTGTATTGTGTGAACTACAAAGACTACAGAGACTTTCCATGCACCATTCTGGAAGTTGTGGGATGAACGGGACGTCCCATTGGAGGACGCCTGATACTGCAGCTAAAAGCACAATGCCACGATACCGGCACACAACGACAAAACACTAGATGAAGAAGAGCAAGAGACTCAGTAATGCCACTGCTTCAGAAAGAACATTTCGAGGTCAATGGTAAATTTAGATTGATAGATCACGCAGAATTATGAGATATAAACTCAGATTTTTAAAGTCAGAACGGTGAAATATAAACTTGCAATTACCTTTATTTTTTATTCTGTGGCACAAATAAAAAAAGTGTCATATAAACTCAGAATTGTTAGATGTAAATACAGAATTGACAGAAACTCTGAACTCTGAAAGTCTTTTTTTTTTTTTAATCTGTGGCAGAAACGGGCTTCCATAACATACAATTAACACAAATAAAAACACTGCAGCATGAACGAGCCAAACTTTTAGCAAAATGCATTTATTAACGCATACATTAAATCATTTAATATTCAAAAAATAACTGATTATTTACAGGGCTCAATGTAAAGAAAGACTTGACTTAACTACATGTGAACTAAACAATCCCTGCCACATTATTATTTAAAAATACAAATCAAAACCGGGTCCATAAAAGGGAAAAACCAAGAGGTCTGTGCCGAGTACGATCAGTCCAATATCTCAATTTAGCAACGATCAGTCTTTGTGAGGGACGGTGCCGTGCTTCTACCAGGAACTGAAGTCTCCAAAACCTGTTCTGCCTTTGGGTTTCTTGGCAGGAGCTTCACTAGTGGAGGGTTTGTCACCATCTGGGTGGGAATGTTTCCTGATGAAGGAGAGTGAATAAGACATTAAAGTTAATTAGGTTTGTGTAATTGATTCAGTAGTGATTATGTGAGTCCAGTCTCAGCAGTTTGTCTGGCACGTTTCAGAGCACAGTGTTTTGTGAATCTGTCACAACATAAATGCAAGGCTTTGCAAAAAGGCTGTTACTGAATGAAACAGCAGCAAATCTGGAACTTGAATGTAATGAATGCTGTTACTCATCATTTCACATGCAATGAGTTTAGCCAATGACAATGGATGTCATTCACATACAGAGCTATTAAAGGTACAGTAGTCTGTTTAAATCTAAGGTTCATAAAAAGGGTGAAAATAAAATTCGACACTTTCAGTAGTAATTAGTCTTTTATAGTATCTTTAAAACAGTGTTAAACTACAATAAAATAAATGCCATACAATATTTTAAAAAGTAAATAAAAATACAAATGTAGAAACAAAAGAGTATAACTTAACTGAAAGAAGAAATACCTCAAATACAAAAAGTATACAAATATTAAAGGTGGGCTAAGTGATTTCTGGTAGCCAATGTTGACATTTAAAATCACCAAAACAAACACGCCCCTACCCCAAAAGGGTCTCGCCCCTATTTTGATAGCTCCGCCCCACACATACGTAAGCAACACAGGCAACGATTAGTTTTGTGAAACAAAGCAAAACCAATGTTACACCGTGTCTACACCGGATGCGAGCGGCGTGACAAAATACTATAGAACTCATTATAATCTGTGATGCTGTCTACACATATATAGATATATATACAAATATCTATGGTCTACACTGGATGCGGCACGACACGACAAATCCCCGACAGAAAACTGCTGCGTTCTATTCATGACGTATTTACACAAATTTCAAATGATTTTCAACGGTCGCTTTGTCGCGTCCAGTGTACTAGACAGACTTTAGCTGTTGTGGCACAGACACGGTGTTACTCACCTATCGAGAAGAAACAAAGCAACCTCGGCGTCCGATCGCAGGCCTTCCGCTCCTTGAGTTCTCTCCATCGCTGGAAAGCTGATCCGATATTTACACGAGCCCTACTACTTGCCTTATCGTAAGCCTTCTTTTGTTACGCAGACGGTTTCCTATTTTGTTTTTTATCTGCCATCTCTATCTTTCTGTCGTCGCTCGGCTCGGCTAATGTCCGTCCGGTGCACTGAACGCTCTCTCCTCCACATCATGAGTAGACACGCCCCTTACTGCTGATTGGCTACAAGTTTGTTTTGCTATTTGGCCCGAATCAGTTTTCTAAAGCGTTTTTGAAAAATCGCTTGCCCCACCTTTAAAAACCGAAAAACATGGCAGATTGATCTCATTTCCATGTATTTGCATTTATTAAACATTTTAAAACAAACAAAAAAAATTATCCTTTTATAATTTTTTTTACATATATTTTCTTTCTCATTTTCTAAATTCCTCTTATAGAATCTTAACTGGGTATATGGGTCATTTTTCATTCAAAATTAATAAAATAAATAGATTATATTTTGCAAGAAAAAGAAACCTATTTTTTTTTTGCATCATGTTTTTTTGAAAAATTAAGCAATTTTTTCCACAAAAATTCACACAAATTTAATTAATTTGTTTATTTATTTATTTAAGTTATTTTCAATGGTATCATTATTAATACAGTTATTTTATGTAAACATGATTAATTGACATGACATTAATTGACGATGTAATTCTTAGAATTGTTTTGAGCTCATTTAATTATCTGAACCCCATGTTTGTGTTTGTGTAAATAAGCAGTAAGTGAAAATGAATAACAAGCATATTTTTCATAATACTTGCATGCAGCATGTGCATGTGAAAAATGGCACTGTTCTCATCAGGTAGCAGTGCATGTGTGTGTGTAGCAGGTGTTCACATTACTGTGTATGTATGTTTATGTCTGTTTAACAGTCAGTTGTGTGTGTGTGAGAAGCAGTGGGGTTGTGAGGGATAATTAGAATGATCTCCTGCCTTTCTCAGTAAACACTGCTGATATCCTGAGTCCTGCTGTGGCGTGGGACGAACCCCTCACTAGTGACACCCACAAACACACTCATTTACCATCAGAGCAGCTTTATATAATAAAATAATGATCCTGCCATTATGAGATCTGTCTATCCATCCATCCTATCTATCTATCTATCTATCTATCTATCTATCTATCTATCTATCTATCTATCTATCTATCTATCTATCTATCTATCTATCTATCTATCTATCTATCTATCTATCTATCTATCTATCTATCTATCTATCTATCTATCTATCTATCTATCTATCTATCTATCTATCTATCTATCTATCTATCTATCTATCT
>NW_015536624.1:3047551-3061167 GCF_001515605.1 Sinocyclocheilus anshuiensis | reverse complement strand
CTATCCATCCATCCTATCTATCTATCTATCTATCTATCTATCTATCTATCTCAGACTGACGATGTGAAAGAGAAACAGAGAGTCTGAGAAAACACTCCTTTCAAGTCTTGAAAAGGAACTGAAGTGACGTGTCAAAAACTCTGCAGCCCCAAGCAAAACATTTTACATGAAGGAGAGAAAAATGGTTGAAATTCTGCTGTTTTGAATTGGTCTGTTTTCTTTTTTGGCATTGTGGGATTTGACAGCAGGTGGAAAAATATAAACAAACAGAAGGTACCGTGAGTCAACATAAAGCACAGCCCTACACTGCTGACATGTGCAACCGAATTGTACATTTTCTGATGCTACACTTATAGGGAAATAAGTGGCTTCAGCACCTTGGGTTTGTCTGTCTTCGGATCACTTTCAACATTCTCCATCGCTGTGAGGGTCTCTAAACCACCAACCACTCTAAAAGAGAGCAAGTGAGGGACAGAATCCTATTAAAATCCTGCTGCACAGAGTAAATGAGTTATTATTCAGTGCCAAGTGGTGATAATATCTCTAATGAGACTGGATCAATCTCTCTCAATGTAGCCAACAATCTTCTACTTTTCTTAAAAGGAACAACATTTCCAAATATGAACAATTCTGCGATTTATTTATCCTCATCTTGAGCTGTTATGCTACAAGAAGGGCAAAAAGGACCAAAGAAGTATAATCCATAAAATAAAATACATGTATTTATATTTTTAAATTCTATTTTAAGCCTTCTGAAAACAGGTTTTAACAGGGTTGTTATTGTTAACTGAAACGATTAAAAATTATTTTCAGCGAGTAAAAAATTTAATTAAATTATAAAATAAAAAATATTTAAAAAGAAAAAACGTTTGATTAAAAACCTAAAACTTGCATGAAAATAAATGCTGCCTTGGCAATGTAACTTCAATAAATAAGCTTAAGTTGAAGTACTAAAATTAGTCAAACTAAAACTGAAATAATAATAAATTAAAGCTAAATAAAAAAAATTAAAAAAAATGACAAGCACATAAAATTACAAAAATGAAAACTAAAATGAAAACTGAAAATCGAATTCAAATTATTAATAAATACTACATACTAAAATACTACATATGAATAATAAAATAAAACTCAAATTAAACCAGGTTACAGTAAATAACAAATTAATATGGCTTCAGAAGATTTGGAAAATTGTGCATCTATGATCATTTCTTGGTGATTTATTTATTTATTTATTTTTGGTCATTTTTGGAGCTTGACAGGCCAATTTTTCAACTTTCTTTAACAAACTAATGTGCAGCTGCAAAGTTTAAACAAGTTATTACTCCGTACCAAGATGTGATATCTGTAATGAGAGAAGCTCGAACTCAGTCGTACATTTTCTTTTAACTTGGGAGGACAGCAAACAAATCTATAACATGCAAATGACCAGTAAATGATGCCCCATTTGTCTTGTTTGCTGCGTTGGATCTAAATGTACACATGCTGTGTACTTTCTCTCTTTGTACAGCTGATCCTACTAAACAGGAGCCTCAGGTTTCTAAGTGCCCCATAGGCTGAGGGTCAAGGTGTGTGTGTGTGTGTGTGTGTGTCCGTTCTCACCGCACGTGCTCAGTAAGTACACACAGACTGAGGGGTGCATGTGAGTGTGCACAGGAGTTTGGTTCATGCTTATGCTGACAAGCCTCTGAATTCCACAGCTAGAGTCCAAGGATTTCAACTCAATGCCAAATGGGCAAGACTTTCCCTCAGAGTGAAAGGTGTGCGTGTGCTGGAATGTTCTGATTCAACAGAAGACATGCTTTTCCCCAGGAAGGGTTTCACACAGAGAAAGCTGACCAAATGAGAAATACACCACTTAACCTTCACTGGAATCCACCATAATAAACAATCTCTACACACATACACAAAACATGCATACATTTTAAGATAAACATACACAACTATACAAATGTTTGAGGACTAATGATTTAGTGTAAAGATATTTTTAAACGGTAGTGTAGAGATTCACAATTGATATCACTGTCAGTTATTTTCCTTTATTTTGTACGAGAAACTGCATGTTAGACTAAAAGGTTGAAAAAAAAAAAACGTTGCAGCTATCATCAAAATTTCAATTATTTATTCAACTAATTCGGCAAACCTAAAATACAGCTAAGTTTACCAACCCTTTGAAGAGTATATTTATTTTTAAAAGAGGGGTCATAAAACGTTTTTTCTTTGTCTTTTTTTAATTTAGTACTGCCTTGATGAAGCTATTTGACTGTGAATGTCCTGTTACTGAAGACAAATCAATCCATAAATAAAATTACCTTCCAAACACAGTGTGTTTCCTGTCCAGGTATGTGCATGAGCGAAATGTTATAAAGCTGAAAGTAAACAGAAAAGAAACATTTTAGTAAGGGCAATTTCATACTTACACTATATTTGCCTTTCATGAGCTCAACATCAGTGCTTACACAGGCAACAAACAATAGTGTTGAAGTTTCAGGTCAGTTTAGGCTTTGTTTCCTCTCATTTGTTATTGCTGGTTACAGAGGGTTAAAGAAGTACAAGAAAGACAAGACCAACCAGAATTCAGTATGCAAAATATCAGAATGACATCACAGGTGCTGGTTAGATTTAAAATGCAGAAAATTCTAGTGATGTCAAAGGTCAATATTTAAAACGGAATCTTAAATTTCTGTTAAAGAGGTTTATAAAAACCCAAAGCAGACATCAGGTTAAAGTTTGTGAAGAGGCTCGGGCTGAATTAGTTGCAGAAGTTTAATACTTTCAGAGGTTTAAAACAAACTCTAAACAAAGCGTTTGATATGAATCCAGTCACTGTAATGAGGAGATGAAACATTTACTCACAACTGGGATTTATTTGTGTTGGGTCCCGAGTTAGCCATGCTCAGAATACCACGACCCGTGTGAGACAGATTGGGTCTGAACTCGTCCTTGAACGGCTTCCCCCAGTAAGACTCTCCTCCTAATACACATAACAACAGAGAGAGGAACAGGAGGGGGGAAATATGGATATTAAACACAATGGGGAGCATGTGTATGAGATTAAGGGTAACACATCATGACACTCGGCCAATAACAACCCTGCTGTATGCAGCATCACATCTGCAGTCTGGTATAATTACAGCAGAAGAACAAAAGCAGTGATCCGGCACAAAACGAAAACATAATTACATTTACTCAAACAGAAACATCCGTTTAAATATAAAGTGTCATTTTCCCTCAAGTCCCTTACTCAATGTCTTTGGGATTTTTTCTGCTCATTTAATCGTAAATCTGATCACTTAAAAAGTAACACACTTCTTAAAAATGCCACACAGTTTGAGGATAATATCGTGTCCATAGCACAAATGATGGTGGGACAATTTACATACTGGAGTTCAATAGGTTTAGTTGTGCAAATCTCAGATACTAAGAATCAGCAATATGCTTCATTTAAAAACAAACAAACATAGCAATCAATAAACTGTGGCAATCTAAAAATCACACAAACAACATCCGCAAAAATTTTGGCGTCAGTAAGATTTCTTTTTTTTTAAAGAAATTATTATTTTATTCAGCAAGGATGCATTAAATTGATAAAAAAACGACAGTAAATAAATTAAAAATATTACTAAAGATTTCTATTTTTAAATGAATGCTGTTTTTTTAACTTCCTATTCACAAAAGAAAAAAAATGTATCACCTTTTCTACAGATATTTTACATTTGTTAATAATAATAAATATTTCATGGGCACCAAATCAGCACATTAGAATGATTTCTGAAGACTAAAGACTTGAGTAATGAGGCTGAAAATTCAGCTTTGCATCATAAATGACATTTTCAAATATAATAAAATAAAAAACAGTTATGTTAAAATATAATAATATTTGACAATATTGCTGTTTTCACTGTATTTTTGATCAAATAAATGCAGCCTTGGTAAGCTAAGAGTCTCCTTTCAAAAACATTAAAAAAAAAATGACAGACCACACTTAGTATGTAAGTGTATGATGACTATTTAATTTTTCCCGGATTTTACACTGAAATATTAAAGCAGTTCAACTGAACTTGACCCAGATTGTCTTTTTGAATCACTTCAAATTATTTATAGAATTACTAACCCAGTGCCACACGCACAGGCACCATGCGTCGTCTTCTGCCACCATAAACAAACACCTCATGCCAAAGGCCTCCAAATCAGGTACACTAATTAACGCTTCATCACGCTCAATCAAAAGCTCTGCTGGATGCAGCTCTCTCAGCGAGCGATCGCACGCGCGCGCGCGTGTGTGTGTGTGTGTGTGTGTGTGTGTGTGCAGAGACTGACATGAGACTGCACTCGAATGCAAGATTAGGAACATTTTTCCACAACTCAGACGGTGTTCTGAGACACCTGCACCGACTGAATTCACACAGTCATGTGAGTTTGAAAATGATGAGCAGTAGCATATAATTCGAGCAGAGAGGAGTTTAACGTCCAGCAGCTGGTGTCATTGGGGAGCGATAGCTTTACAGCACACCAATCTGCCTTTGAAAACTTGCACACCCTCATAAACATTCCCCAGGTGACATTTCTGCATTATTTATGACCTTGCTGACATTTCCTACCCCATGCCACTGACTTGATTAAAAAGGATGACAACAAAAAGGATGAAAATCAACTGGACAGAATACCAAGGCTGCCAAGATTTAAAAAACAATTGTAAGAAAAATGTATTTGTTTTAAAAAATTTTTTTAACAATTTTGAGCACTTAATAGACTACTTAATAGAAATATTAAAATCCAAAGTTAGATGGTTAAATCCAAGCATCTGTGGAGTGCTGTGCATTATCGCAGAAAATTCACATCATTGGAAAATTCACCAATGGATCCTCTGCAGTGAATGGGTGCCGTCAGAAAAATAATCCCGAAATGGAAGAAATGGTAGATGTTACAAAATCAGAAATATTCAGATCCATAAAAACATTTTCTCCAGTGAAAAAGTCCATTGTTTAGAACTATTTTGTTTTCACTTGCAAACTGTTCTCTCCTGATTTAGACGAGGTGAATTTTCACTGGAGAAAGCAATATTATGGACTTATTTTAGCCGGAAGAAACAATTTAAAGTTAAAATGTCCTAATGAAGGATTAGTTTTTTACAAACATGCAGCTTTTCACTTCACAAGATGATTAACTGATGGTCTGGAGTGGCATGGATTACTTTTGGATTATTGTGATGTTTTTATCAGCTGTTTGGACTCTCATTCTGACGGCACCCATTCACTGCAGAGGATCCATTGGTGAGCAAGTGATGAAATGGTAAATTTCTAATTATTTGGAGACAGAGGTGAATAGCAATAATTATGCCACATTTTAATTTTAACATTAAATTTAACATTAGTGTTACTTAAAAAAAAAAAATGCAATACACAAATCATCAATAAAACATACATAAAAAAACGCAGATGGAAATATGCAACTATGTTTAATCTGATTAACCGGCAATTCGTGTAAAAACCCAATCATATGTTTGCCATAACTTTAACAAATCAACAACAATTATACACTTTGCAAATAGATCAGAGTTGGTGACTACTACAAAACTAACTGGAACTCAGGTTTTCTTTTCATTTTTTCCTTTATGTATACAGACTATTACATACTCATTCATGTGTGGGTATATCTAAAATGTCTGTGCATGTCAGCGTGAGTTGTGATGTTTTCTGCAGCACTGATAGCAAACCGCTGTGTAAGAAGCCTTCATTTAATTTTGTAGACGAATCCTGCAGAATCATAATCACAGCACATTCATTCACAGCCTAACAGCGCACCATTATTATAGAAAGCTGCGTCTCTTCAAAGGAACATTGTGTGATTTGTCACACTCATGACTTCTTGTTGCAGCATCCAAAACACATTTTGATAATTTGGTTAATATGATCTATTTTTCAACTAAATGGAGGAAAACAGGACGGCTGAACACATGATCAAAGCCTTCAAAATAATAATAATAAATAAGCCAAGTTATTATGGTTGGTAGTTCACAGAAAAATGTCTGTCAACTTTTACTCACCCTCACAGTTTCAAACCTGTTTCTGAACCACACATTTTAATCAAGTACTGCTTGTTCCTCTGCAATTACAAAGTTTTTGGTAAAGTCATATGAACAGACTGAAATTTAAGTTGTTATTCATTGCATCCAGGTGACACTCAGGTTTTGTGAACTGGATCCAGTGTTATTTTAGTACAAATTAAATTACTATTACAGTTTTTTATTATTTTGAATAAGATTTGATTTTTATACTTTTTGTTTTCATTTTAACTAGCAAGTTGTAATGCCTTGTTATTTTTGTATTACAGTGAAAATTCTATAAAAATAATTATTAAAAAAAACTAGCAAGTTGTAATAATTTTGTTGTGTGATTTTGTCATTTTTATTAGTTTTTTTAAACAATATGTCTATATAGTTTTATAAGTTTTAGTTTAGTTCATTTTAGTTATTTTTGTACTTCAACTTAAACTAAATGAAAATGAGAAATGTTGCTCTGGCAACTAGATGAAAAAAGAAATTTAAGTTACTTTTATATTTCATTTCATTTCATTTCAGTTAATGTCCATTTTATTTCAAGTAATGATTTTTTTATGGTTTTAATTTTTTTTAAATAATAACAGATTCATTGAGAAGATCCAACTGAAAAAAGATTAATTCCCAAATTAGTAGGATGAATTTTAAGTGAATAACTTGAAAATCTGTTCATCACATGATTGCAATCATGACTTTTTTTTTAATTGTCAGTATGAAGCTTAACAGCCCCAGTCCATATTAACTTCCAATCAATTAAAAAAGTTACCATATTATTTTAAAAATTCTCCTTCTGTGTTCTATAGATGAAAGTAAGTCAGAAATGACAAGAGTAAATGATGACAAAATAATTATTTTAATTTTTGTGTGAATTATTCCTCTAAAAAAAAGGCATGCGCCTTTAATTACACTATTGTACAATTATAATCAAGAGAATTGATTTGTATAATTGTTGCCATTCTGACAGATAATCACATGCATATGCAAATGCATCACTGAGGATTGAGGACACTGCAAACTCTTCCCTAACACACGTGAACAGTCATTTACACACTGTCCCACTCGAGTGACTAAAAGCACACATTTGATACAAAATCTCACCCTCTTATTTGCATCTATTTTAGGTCAAATGCAATAGCAAACCTCGCCTCAATGTGCATGGTAATATACGCGTGAGAATGACTGGAAGATAGAAGTTGCTTCAGACCTTCAAGTCTAATACTAAACACTTTAAAATTCACTCTCTGTTCATGACAAATCTTTCAGTCTACTTCCTTCTCCTCTTGCTTTCAGTCCTTCTTTTTACACAAAGGTCTCAGGTGAGGCTGGTGCAGTTTTTATGGGATTGAATTTTAGATACATGGGAATAGAGTGCACTAACTCCTTACCCTTTCTGTTTCTCAATTAGACCTGCACCTTTTAACACTCATGACCACAGGAAAACATCCCTCGCAAATGTGCATCAAAAAAGCCATTCAGTTTGATGTTCTGACGAAAGCCGAGGTCATATTGTCTAGACAGCTCAGGAAAGTCTGAGAAAGTAATATCAAGCTCATCTGACCAACTGAATATGAAAAAGAATTTGTTAGAGCATTTGTTTTTAATCAAATGCTAAACTTCCTGTAATTGCTTTCATTCGAAAAATCTTGGTAATTTTAAGGAGAATCACAAAAATGTGCATGAGTCATCCAACTGACTTAGACTTGTAACTAAACCCATGTATTCAATATTTCTGTCAGGACCACTATCGTCAAAGATGATTGACAATTAGCATACAGTTTGGATTGGCGGTATGGTTCTGTTCTGGGCAAGAACTCCCTGTGCATCCATGCAGCCTAGCATGGATGAGAGCAGGGAGAGCAGCAATAACCCCCCAGGGTAAACAGAACAGAACTAACATAAATGTATTGCAGATATTGTTAAAGTTCAATCATTTTATGTACACATTTTAGAATTAGTCTGATTCAAGGAGAATCAGAAGACTGAATCCCGACTGACAGAGGAGGAGTTGGGGATGGAGGAGGGTAATTAGCTATTGAGCAATGCGAAAACTGCTGATAATACTGAGGGACCTTATATATGAATGCTTAGATAGGTGTCGTATTCCCATAGGTAGATGGGGATCAGCTGAAGGTCAGCTGATGCGAGCTTGACTAACGTGACCTGCCAGAACTAACGCTACGCTTGATATTTTGCACCTTGGTGAGGGTAGATGCCATATTTAATTTGATGTGATTGAAAACAAGGCTCTACTTGCACTTTCATGGAAAAAGATCACGTTAAATATCACTATTGCTCACAGTTTTCCAAACAAAATTTGAAGAGAGCAACCAAGGAGGACCATGTTGTAAAGTACCTCACTGCGGTGGTACAACAAAAAACACATTTTTGTGCATATGATATGAATACTAGGACACGAGTGAAGTACAAAGCTTTGTTCACAAAAGAAATAATTGGTTAGCAGCCAAATGCCACATTGCGACCATGGAAACATTTGGATTCATGCCGAATGAGAGAGGTAAGAGAGCCCATACATTTGAATCAAGCCGTACATGGCTTTGTGTTCTGTTGTGTGGTCAATCAAACTGTTAGAGAAAGCATTGTTAGCCTAACTTTTTTCTTTCAGTAAATGTCAGTCTACACAACAAGTGATTTGTTGACAAATTAGACATTACTGACATTATCTCTTCCATCTACACTTAACACTAACACTCTCTTTTTTATTTTATTCATTATAGTGTATTTATATATAAAAAAAACTTGACCGTCTAACACTAACATTCTTCTTTTTTCTATTCTATCTATTTGTTTTTGGATTTTTTATTATAAAAATTAAAAACAAAACTCACACTAGCTCTCTCTATCTACTTTTTATTCTTTGTATTTAATATATATATAAACTTGCTACATGTACTTGTTAGACAAAGTAAGGCATGGGGAAGGGGAAAGATGAAAGATATTGTAGCCACAAATTACAAATTCAATTCCATTACATATTTATTTGTTTACTCGTTTTAGTTAAATCATGGCTAATTTGTACTAATTCATTCCTTAGTTTTAATTTAACAAGGGAACAAATTCATGAAACATGGCCACAAATTATGGGAACACTGGAACAAATTAACAAGTTGAAAGAATTAGGGATGCACCGAATGTTCGGCAACCGAAATGATTCGGCCGAAAATAGCAAATAAGCAAAAAGACAGAATAAATTGTACCGAACAATGATATGACGCGATCAAATAGCAACCAGCGAAGAGTGAGAGGCGCGAACTCTTTATAATGCAACAAACATGTCAGCAGTGTGGAAGCATTTAAACCAGGGGTGCCCAAACCAGCAGGTGTGTTGAGGCAAGTTGGAGCTAAACGCTGCAGGACACCGGCCCTCCAGGACTGAGTTTGGGCACCCCTGATTTAAACTGTCAGAGAAAAACGCAAAAATCATTACAAGCACTGACAACGAGAGACTGTTTAGTACTGCATCGCATATCTTCGATGAGAAGAGGAAGGGGTGATTGTTGCTGGTTACTGTATGATGATTGAAATTGCGAAATGGTCTTAAACAATTAGTAAATAAACTGCAGAACGTTACGTTTTCTAAAACACACACAAATTGCATGTATTCTGACAGCGCTGCAAGAGCTCGTGGCGGATCTGCTTGCTAACCAGGGTTCAAACAAAGAAAATCTGCGCTGAACCAGTGTTACTCGTCAGTTGCTCAGTCACATTTTTATGAATTTTCACAATGCATGTGACAATGTGATACGTGCGACGTATTCATAATGAGACTCATTTATAAATCTGCTGTTGTCAACAAAAAGAAGCGCTGAGATCTTCCTGCGCATTTCCACCAAAATAAAAGCTGAGAAGCAAGAACTCCATCAACATTTATAAATGTTAGTATTGTAATTTTACTGTTGTTCTGTAAAATAAAAATAAAAAGTAAGACAATAATAATGATACTAATCATTACAACAGCTCTGTTAATACATTTATTATAACATTCACACATAGTGTTCAAATTAGGATCTGTAATATTTTCTAATGTTTTAAAAGAAGTCTCTTCTCAGCACGGCTGCTTTTAATTTTACAGTAAAAAATACGTGCCTGATTCATGGCCAAAAAATATTATTTTACCAACTTATTAATTTTAAGTTAAATTGTGTTTTGTTGGTATAATGTCTGCTAAAATGTAAAAAATGTTCAGTGTTAAATAATTTTAAATTGTTGTTTTGAAATTGATTTTTTTCTTTGAAAAGCAAGACAAAACAGTAAAAAGCACATTTTGGCTATTTAATTTATGCAAAGGTGAAAAAAATTGGCAAAATACATGGGGACAAAATCTCGAAAAACCATGTTCAGTATTTGGCCTTCGGCCCAGTGTTTCATTTTGTTCGGTTTCGGCTTCAGCCAAGAATTTTCATTTCGGTGCATCCCTAGAAAAAAATCTATTTTTCCACGTCACGTGCACATTGTGCAGGTCTCTGTAGTACAGACTGCATTTTACATGCACCGGTAATTCAGTTCCACTTTCCCTGAGTGTCAATTACTTTGGAATTTTGGGAGAAAACATGAAGATAAGAGACAAGAGATGGGTTCTGTCCTGCTTGTGTCACACAGCCCTCTCAAAGCTCAGAGTGGGATATATGAGAAAACATTAAATTTTGTGGGGAAATATACTTAAACTAGACTTAAATACTAAAGTTCTATTACTTTTCATGTTCAAGGACTTTATATTGTTTTGATTTTAATGCACTTTTAAAGTCTAAATGACCTTAAAAGCATAATTTGTACACTGTAAATATATTGCATATATGTATACATTGTGCAAATAATCATCACCGTCAGTCTGAGTTGTAACCGTTATACATCAGTGATCAAAATGATAAATGATTCAGAACAAATGTAAAAAGATTACCTGTACCAGTCCCTGTAGGGTCTCCTCCTTGAATCTGAAAATAACAAATAACATAAATATGCCACATATTTTCCAAGATAAAAAAGAGAAGGTAATTCTATGGCTTTAAATGGCCAAATCATGGAAAATGTCAAGCCTGACCAAAAAATGTAAATTAAAATAAAAATCTAATATCTAAACTACTTCACTTACAACAATATAATGAATAAAATGTAATTTTATGAAAAATTTGTTTACCATGAAATTTCTAATAGAGCGGTGGAATATTGTGCCATCATAATATCCTTTCTTACACAGTTTAATAAAGTTTTCTCCAGCCTTGGGGACCTGCAAGGAATAAAACAAATATCAGTTTTAATGTCAAGAAATGTGATTTATAAAAACTGTTTGTCATTATGATGACACTTGCATAGCAGCCCGCAAAACTGAAGAAGGTGTGAAGAAATTTTGATTAATTTACAAATATATATATTTGTTGTGGTTGTGGGACACAGGAGACCATACAAATCACATAAACAAAGCAATAACAACACTCTTTTGAAGATCTTACAACTCGTATAATAATCTACTAAATCTCCAGGAAGTATGAAAATTGTAAATAGCTGAAAATAGTAAAAAAAAAAAAAAAAAAAAAAGTCATAAAATAGTAAAAACAAATAAATTAGAAATGACAAAAAATAAGAGGAAAAAGCTATTTAGGATCATTAGGATATTTTTTTTTCATTGTGACAAAAAATGTCATTACTACAATGCAAGAAAAATAAAGATAAATTATTATTTTATTATTAAACATATAAAAGTATTTATACATCATGGAAGAATTTACTGCACTAAATGCAGGATGATTATTATAGTACAGACAATGAGCTTAATTATGAAAATAATGACACAACGCAAAAAATCTTAATGATCCTTTTTTTGCTTATGATATTGGAGGTGAAATACATGCTATTTCTTGATGAGATTCAACCAAAGGGAATTTAAGCCCGTCTCCAATTAAAGGACTGCAAAGCATTCACATTAATGAAACTAGGGATGCACCGATACCACTTTTTCCAGTACTCGCCCGATACCGATACTTTTATTTTTGGTACTTGCCGATACCGAGTACCGATACCAATATTTTTATTGCATTTGTACATTTTTTAAATATTGGGTACAGAAACCAAAAGAGTATGTATAATGTTAGTTGGTTAACTTCATTTATCAAATAGATACAGTCAAACCAAAATTTATTCAGACACCTTCAACATTTCTCACATTATCACAGTTTATTCGCTATAGTTTAGAAACAGAAGTGCGCGCTCTCTCTCTCTCTCTCTCTTCCTACCGTTAAGTAACTTGTGCATTGTTTTACTTACTTGCTTTTGACGTATCCGACCGAACTACAAACTTTCCAGTGATGTCTGTGAGAAAGATATATTCACTCGACAAGCTCGCACATCTGCGCCGCCGCCGCTCAATCCACTCTGCGTGCTTTGTTTATCAGCTCGCGCACATCAGCTGTACAGGCGTTAATACTGAATGTTTAACATTATATTCATTGCATACATATACTTCGTAGTAGATATCCTTAATGCCATTCTGCTGTCTGTTGTTCTGTTGTCGGTGTGGTATCGGCGTTTGGTATCGGGGCATTTTAACGAGTACGAGTAGGAGTACAGGAGCTCAGTATCGGGCCCGATACCGATACCAGTATCGGTATCGGTGCATCCCTAAATGAAACTGCAGCTTGCATCTTTTAATCATTCATGAATATTACAGGAACTGTGTCCACTATAACTTCAAATGACTTCATTATTTTACTTAACATATATACAAGCCCTTCTCTCAAAGCCCTTGTGTGCTACCAAAAGGACCGTCTGTGGGCTATAAAGGTCAATAAACAATTAGGTTTGTTAGTAATACATCTGGCACCTTTGAATGTATGAGTCTGCTAGGTCATTCAGGAAGTGAAAGGCTAGTTTATGTAAGATGTCGTTTAAAAAAAAACAAAGCACTGAAAGTTAAAGCAGAACATTCCCTCTCTGTAAATGTTTATGTGTTCGTTTCTATGGCGATCAGACATCCCTCTCTTCAAAAAAACCTCTGCGAGCCAATAAACTGATTTTGTGTTTAGGAAAGACTGTGTGCCTTACTGGGAGATGCAGAAGCAAATTCCACATTAAACTTTTATAAGTCACCCCGAGAGGAGGTCAAGCATGTCAGAACTTAAAAAAAAAAACATTCAGATTTCAATGTCACACACTCATGCATGAAAAGCACACAAAACACCTACAAAAATAAAGTTGTCAAGTAAGATCTCAATCATCTGCTCCATCTAGACCTGACAGTGTTACATAACGGTCCACAATGACATTCCAATCTAGATGCCATCATGTGCTGCAAACTGTAAATCCTGGACAAGAGGACATTTGTTTCTAGATAAATCAAAAAGAAAAAAAAAAGAATAATATTTTAGAAGACTATTTTAGGAGAATTAAATAATTTAGAGGAGTTTTTGCATTTACCTCATTTTCAAAATAATTAAGCAATTTTCCCCCAAAATTCTCATAACTACAATGCTAAAACCTCTATTCTCATTATAGTAACATGAAATAAATATAGAAATGATTTTTATTTATTAACAATTATACATATTTT
>NW_015536624.1:3043808-3047517 GCF_001515605.1 Sinocyclocheilus anshuiensis | reverse complement strand
CACACACACACACACACACACACACACACACACACCCCACACACACACGCTACTAGAGGATGCATTTTATAGCTGACTCTGCAAACCTGGAATAGGACAAAGTACTTCGGTTTTCACAATATGTTCCCTAAGCTTTAATTCTAAAATTCAATTAATTTTCTAACCAAATGAAGTCTTTTATCCTGTGGCCTTGTAAAGGGCGTCTGCTGCTTTTGTGCACTGCATCAATTAAAGACTGAGCCAAGTTGTTCATGAAAGTGATAAAATAGTGCTAAAACACAACAAATGATATGGAATCTTATGCATGTGATTAAAAAGTCAGTAAAGACAAAGCTCACCAATTTCCCTGCACTGTGTTAAAGTGAAACACTAAATGATAGATATAAAGGGATTTATGGCGCAGCTTTGACCCAGGAGTGAGAGCCTGGCACACGCTCTCACATAAATAAGAACAGGGACACTGCATCTGCTCAGCTGAGAAGAGAGAACTATGGGTAAGTTTTATCGCCAGCGCAAGGCCAGAACGAACACAATTTTTCAGAGGAAGTGTTTTATGGCAGGGATGATTTTACAAGCACAGTGGGATACAGAGCACATCAAGGAAAATAAATGAGAAGAGAGAAAACACATTAGAAAAAGACAAAGAGAAAGAATCTGACATTAACAGCAAAAACTAACAGGCAACTATAACAGAGCAGAGTAAGAAAAACAAGACGACGTAAAAACAAGAAATAAAGAAAATAGAGCGAGTCAATCAATGTAGGTCAGCAGTTGCAGTGTGTCAGTGAGATTGAGCACTCTGAACGCATGAATTATACATTGTGTACAGACAAGATGGCCTTTAGACCACTCCTCACACACACACACACACACACACACACACAGAGCAAGGACATTAAACATACACACCTCTACCACATCTCTGTTCACTCCAGAAATATCTGAGCAGGTCTGTGTTTTTATAAGCTAGTGTGAATTGGAATTGAATTGTATATATGCCGTATGTGAATTCACTGCATTGACCAACAGAAAGCTGCTTTGTTTGAAAGTAACCTCTGTGTGAGAGGTGCTTATGCATTACTACAATATTGACAATAAACAATGGACATTTTTTGCAGAATTTTTGCTAATTTGATCATACCTTTAAACCACAATTAAAAATGTATTTACAAAATTTAACTATATAAAATATCAAACAAGTACCATTTATTTTATAGAAATATACAACTTTTCAAACAAACAAATTTGTTAGATTTTAAAATATGAAATAAACAAATTACCATTGAAACATAAGAGTCGATGTTAATAGTTTTTAATGTTAAAGCGTCTTCTGCTTACCAAGGCTAGATTTATTTGATCAAAATATAGTAAAAACAGTAATATTGTGAAATATTATTTAAATTAAAAATAATGATTTTCTGCTTAAATATATTTTAAAATGTAATTTATTCCTGTGATGGCAAATCTGAATGTTTTAGCTTGAATGTTTAGAAATCTTTTGCAACATTATAAATGCTTTTACTGTCACTTTTGATCAATTTAATGCATCCTTGGTGAGTATTAATATCTGTAAAACAATCTTACTAATCCTAAACATAAATAAATGAAAATATCTACCAGTCGTCAAACTTTGTGAAACATGTTTACTGTTGATATATTATTAATCTGCTTGAACACCTGTGTAAACTTGATTGGAACTGATTTCATATATCCAAAAACATGACCTTAAGACCAGCTGGTTAAAAATATTTGAGTTACTTTTGAGAAAAGCTCTAGCAACAACTGTCTGCAGATGCTACCTACTTTAATGTTTTGTATCTAATGCAATGAAAGCATGACTTAAGTGTCCAAAAGTGGACCACAGTCAGATCTGGCCTTGACACTGTGACAGCAAACAAGGTGTCAAACAGAGCCAGAAAAATCACATTTAGATCATGAGCCCACATGATGACAAGAAATGTTACACAGAACAGAATAGAACAACTGAGGTTTGTGCTAGTGTTCACGTTACCTTATCACAGTGCAACTCCACATTCAGGTCTCCTTTGTTTGTTTGCAGGCGGACATAGCCTTTCTTCTTAACATACTGGTAGCGAACGGCATCGTCGGAAATAGCATCTGAAATCACAAAATAAATATTTTCATTCTTTACATTTATGAATGACTCTGCTGTGGACAGTATTGACAACATTTTTGTATCATAACAGCCTCATACTAGTCTGAAAGAGAATGAACAGATATGAGAGACCGATTTGACAGCTGCCAGATGGTTTCCCGAGTTATAAAAAAGCCAGATTCACTCTAAATGAGAATAAAATACGAACCAGCTCTAATACTTGCCAGGAGTTTCAGGTACTGCAATGATGCAATGTTATGAAATGCATGCAACTTCTTCCCAGCATAAACAAAAAGGGAAATGGTGTCATTTGTTGTGTGCATCAGCAGTCATGGTGACATTTACATAGGCACATTTGGCAGATGCATTAACCCAAAGCAACTAAGTGCATTCAAGATATGTAGGCAGTAAAGGAATGGTTTACCCAAAAATGCTAATTTGCTTAAAATGTACTCACCTTAAAACGTCTTAATGATTGATTTGTTTCTTACAAACATGCAGCTTTTGACTTCACAAGATGTTAACTGATGGACTGGAGATTACAGTGATGTTTTTATCAGCAGTTTGGACTTTCATTCTGACGGCAACCATTCAAAGGTTCGGGGCCGGTAAGACTATTTCATGTGTCTTTTTCTCGTATGCTCAACATGTCTCTTATGCTTGTATTTGAATTTGATTATTATATATTATGAATACATAAGTCAAATTAAGTTATTTCTTTCTGTAACATAAATAATACACAATGAGTAATGCATTTTTGTAAACTTAAAATTTGAATTTAAATCTATCACTATTAAAAATGGTTATTTAATTGTTTATTTTGCTTAAATGCTGGGCTTAAAATGGACAGAGTTATCATTGGGATATTATAGTTATCGTAGTATGGTGTAGAAATAGCTAAGCTAATTCAGTAGGAGAGTGGGCCTGGATGCCAGTCTATTTCAGCGTCACAATGCCAATCCAGCACAGCTAGGGCTGAAATAGACTGGCATTCATGCCAAAAGTCAAGCCAATTACATTCAATGCCTGCACTGTGAATAGGCTGAGCAAGCAAAGCTAATATAGCTAAAAGCACGGGGGCAGACACACTTCAACCTGGGCTAAAAGAAGACTTGAGACACAGCCAGAGACGCACTTAAAACCATCGCAGATCAAGTATGAAAAAAAACCCTCACGGTTTAGATACCAGGTATCTTATCTGGTGCCGTCTGTCAGGAAGTGACTAATTGGTATGTTAAATTTAGATCATTAAAACAAAAATGCAAAAAACTGACATGACATTCAGATGAAATTGTGATTCTTGCTGTGAGTGAATGTGGTTGGTTGAGGATCCTGCGAGGCGTTTTCTTCTGCTCCAGTTGCTGTGTGATGGTGGTAGAGTCTGAGAGGCAAATCACCTCATAATGCACAGACACTTCGACATACACGCACACACAGACACAGCAAGATACTTCACTGTGACCCAGACAGCACCGAACAGAACTGCTTTATCTGGCCTCAAACACCTGGCAGGAGACCCCATTAGCACCCATTATTACACTACTGAAGCTCTGAGGTTTGTAATGCTTTTAATGTTTTTTATGTCTTACACAC
>NW_015536624.1:3043443-3043798 GCF_001515605.1 Sinocyclocheilus anshuiensis | reverse complement strand
ATGGCTTTCTCCTCATCTGTAGGGGATAAAAATGGAGCTCATAAATATGACATCTTCACAATATAATACAACAGTCACAAAAACTTGGTTACCTTGCATATGACGTATATGTTAAAATGCTGTTATTTTGAACTTTCTATTCCATTTACATTTAGTCATTTGGCAGACGCTTTTCTCCAAAGCGACAAATGAGGACAACAGAAGCAATCAAAACCAACAAAAGAGCAATAAGTAATTTCTCAAAAATAAAAAATCATGGTTTCCACAAACATATTAAGCAGCACAACCATTTTCAACACTGATAATAAGAAATGTTGAGCAGCAAATCAGCATATTAGAATGATTTATGAAGGAT
>NW_015536624.1:2996968-3042890 GCF_001515605.1 Sinocyclocheilus anshuiensis | reverse complement strand
TGCTACTGCTTATGTTAGCTTTTAATATACGGTTTTATCCTGATTAAAGCTTTAATACAGTACGGCAACTGCACGCTCAGACCTTGCCCACCCATGTTCAGACCTTCTTCCACTGAATTCACAACATTTGGCAAACACACTTCTTTCATTAATTCATTATGCACTGTGAGTCCTCAGCGGACTGTGTAGAGCTTTACTTCGTTAACCAGTTAATTTCCTAAAATCATCACAGATGGGCTAATGCGAGTAATATGGCTACATAATAAAATGTAAGGAATGGAGACCGTAATGTGAAAATAGCACACCTGAGCCTGGAGCTAAATGATCCAACTCTCACAGGTAAAGTCTAATTGACTGACAGGCAGGGCATGATGGGAAAATAGGAGCCAAAAGCCTTGTAGTCAGAGCTTACATTAGTAAGTAAAGTTTATTTATATAGCACATTTATCTCAGCAAAGCTGGCCAAAGTGCTGAACAGAAACAAACTGTCTTCTAACGATTACATTCAATCCATACTACCAAATAAATTGAATAAACAATTTAAAATTTCAATTGTTCCTAGAAAAACACATTATTACTAAAGTCCAATTGATGAATCACTCTTTTAGAACATTTTTTTTTAATGATTTTTGCAATCTGTTGCATTGTGCAACACAGTGTGCTCTGTTGTAAACCACACATTAGTGTTAATTTTAGTATTATTTATTTACTAATAAAACTATTACAGTATATAGTATTTTATAATTGTTTTAGAATATTTTAGAATTAGCTTTATTTATTTATTGTAATATATTAATTTTGTTTTTAAGTTGTTAAAACCATTTTAACATTTAATTCATTTAAGTTTAAGTAATTTTGTTATGTACTTTTGTCATTTTTTATTAGTGTTAGTTTTTTCATATTTTTATTCGGCTTTCATTTATTTTATTTCAGTTTTAGTGTTAGTCATTTTAGCACTTCAGTGTATTTATTTTCAATTAGATCTCAAGTCAACAGTTCAACTTTTCATTTAGGTTTTTCATTTAATATTTCAGATTTATTTAAATTAACAAAAATTATTTTTCATAATTGTAGTTAACAATAAGACACTGCTGCACACAGAATTTACAAATACTGTAATCACACTTTAAGTAAGAGTAGTATGCTCTTCCCAAAATAGCGAGACCTTTGCTGAAACGAACTGAACTCTTTGTCCTGCACTGAAAACACTGAACTCACCAGGGTCGAGGACTTTCATATTGTTTTTCACATGGAAGAAGTTGGAGACATTGAATTTATCCAGATTTGTGGGATCCTGTGATATAAAAGGACAAAATGAGATGTTATATGACAACCCCAGATTTGCTGACAAACTATGTAGGGATCATTATGTAAAAACAAATCAAATATGTGACCCTGGAGCACAAAAGCAGTCTTAAGTCGCTGTGGTATATTTGTAGCAATAGCCAAAAATACATTGTATGGGTTAAAATTATTGATTTTTCTTTTATGCCAAAAATCATTAGGATATTAAGTAAAGATCATGTTCCATGAAGATATTTTGTAAATTTCCTACTGTAAATATATTAAAACGTAATTTTTGATTAGTAATCTGCACTGCTAAGAACTTCATTTGGATAACTTTAAAGGCGATTTTCTCAATATTTTGATTTTCTATCCTAACAAACCATACATCAATGGAAAGCTTATTTATTCAGCTTTCAGATGATGTATAAATCCCAATTTCGAAAAATTGACCCTTATGACTGGTTTTGTGGTCCAGGGTCACATATGTACTCATCACAGGACTGTTATAAAACAGCTCATATCATATTTTTCCCTAAATAGAAAGACAAGAAAACACTCTCTAATGAATTTGTTTTGGCAGAGTTTTATCAGTTTGAAGGCTCGCCTCCTGCAATACACTCACACGCAAACAAAAGAGAGTTCAGGACCTTCTCATCTCTCTCCTCCACACTTTGAGTGACCCACCGTAGTATCCGTTCCAAATAGTCAAGTCAAGTCAAGTCAAGTCTGCTTTATTGTCAGTATTTGGGAGGGGGGAGTGGGAGAAGAGAAAAAGAGCTTATTTAGACTGATTAAAGTGACTGTGTGTGAGCAAATAGGTCAGACAGTGAAACTGTACCACAGCCCGTTTCAGTCCTGCTATTTCAGCTAAACTCCCACTCAACCAGCTCTCTCTTTTCAAATATTCCCCCCATCAATCCTTTTAAAACTCCCCCAGCTTTCCCACCCAATGTGGCACCCAAAATAACCTCGGTGTCAGTCTGGACTCTAGAAACCCTGCCGCCCGTCACTTCCCCGACTTGCCCTTCCTCGAGCTCCAGGGATAGACACTCTGAGCCATACGGCCTAATCTCACCTGAAAATAACTCAAAGTCCATTTCTCCAAACACCCCCCATAACACCCATCAACTCTCTCCCTGACCCAAAATAAACCATGCCAGGACAGCATGGCTTTACTTGCTTTCTATGAATAAGGACACTGCAGGTCACATTCACACACACACACAGAAAGCACTGATTCAGCTTACAGTGTCTTTCACACATGCCCACGTTTCCTGGTCTGAAGGAAGACATACCATAGGCTTCTGTACTTACACAAGGGCTGTCATATTATACATTTAACAACAGATTCTGTATTCCCATATTATTGCATAAAAATGCACAGGAAATTCAAACATACCTCAACACTACCCTTCAAAAGTTTAGGGTCTAGAAGATATTTTAAATGTTTTTGAAAAAAGTATTTTAGGCTCACCAAAGTGCATTTAAATAAAAATACAGGAAAAAGAGCAATAATGTGTAATATGATTGCAATTTCAATATATTTTAAAAGCAATTCATTCCTGATGGCAAAACTGAATTTTCATCAGACATCACTCTTCAGTGTCACATGATCCTCCAGAAATCATTCAGATATGCTGATTTGATGCTCAAGAAACATTTGTGATTAAAACAGCTGAAAACTTGTGCTGCTTAATATTTTTGTGTAAATTGTGATCAAGTTTTTCAGGATTCTTTGATTTGTTGATTTGATTTGTTTGAAATTTAAAACATTACACATTTTACAAGATTTTTTATAAGAACATTTTTTGAACAGTAGTGTACATGACCTACTACACAGATCCAAGTGCCATGCATAGATTTGTATATAGAAATTTGACCCTGGTTACATAAGATCTTTTATTACTCCGATGGATTTACAGCGAGGCTTAACACAACTTTAGACAGTCGCCACATGCTGCTGTACTGTTTAATCCCATCGATTCATAAACACGCTGCTGTGTTTGATTCATAAACTGTGCAGTTCCTCAACGAGTGCTTTTTATTGCAGTCTTCATTTTTAGCGACAAATCAGAACACACTCCCAATGTGAAGGTTTTAAAGGTATCTTCAGGGATGAAGCTCTGTGGTGGATGGCATGCTGTCGATTACCACAGACAACAACTTTTTTTTATTTTCATATAATGACGGACTTGTTTGCAGTTATATACGTTTCAAAGCACAGTTGTGCAAGTTTGTATTATTTTTGTTAAAGGGTTTATATTAATTTTACCTTACCAAAAAGTTATTTCAGCTTTAAATTCCTCCAAACATCCATTAGTGTTCAGATGCTAGAAGCTACAAGTGCATTTTTCTGTCTAGTTTTTGGTATCCTTGTTACCAGGTTTACAGGCTTTATGGGGACATTAGTCATGAAAAGGGTTTCAAATATTAATTTAAAGATACAAATCATATGTATTACAAACAATGTGGCTCTTTTGAAACAGTGAGCATTTTAACATTTATCCTGATGAAATGACTGTGGGATCAGTGTTGTAATAGTTAACTAAAACAGATACTATTAAAAATTGTTTGCGGTGACTAAAATAAAATAAAATAAAAAATATTCAATATAAAAAAAAGTTACATTTAAAAAAATATATTTAAATACAATTAGAAATGTTGATTTGGCAACTAACTGAAATAAATATAAGTATTAAGTTATTTTAAAAATATGTTTAAAAAACGATATAAATATTAAAAAAAAAAGAAAAACAAATGACTAAAGCTCATACAATTTAAATTCAAATGAAAACTAAAAAAAAAAAATTGAAAATTCTAAACTGCAATTCAAAATATGAATAAATGCTATAAAAAGTTGAAAAGATATTTATTATTGTGGCATGCAAATGATTGATCCCCCTCTGACTCTCAGTCAATCATCAGAATCAGCCTGACTGTCTGTCTCTCTCGACAGCTGTAATCACTGTGAACAGACATTAAACCTGCCATTTCATAACACTCTAATCACACAAAAAGCACAGGTTTTGACACACAACAACCATATACAAACTTCAAACTAACTGGCCAACTGTTGTCTGAAACCTGCTGCTTGATTCTAACTTCTTGTGTACAGAAAACCTGTATGAAATCACAGCCATGCTGACATAACAGCACCCTCACTTAATCATACTCAACAGTCATAAACACACACTGTCTGTGCCTGTCACCTTTAGTGTGATGAGATCCTGGCGAGTGAATGGTTCATCTGTCAACAGGTCTTTATAACTCTTTGTCTTGATGTTGAGCTGTTCCACTGCCTAAACAAAACACACATCCACAGAATATTGACTATTCATGTTCACGTCAGATTAAAGAAGGTTAACACATCAATAATAAATTATTGACGTCAGCATGATATTAAAGGGGGCATGAACAACTGGATTTTTCTTGCTCTTTAGTGTAGAGTAGACCTACATTTTCCACCATGCATGGAAATTGAACAGCAAAAATGTGTAATTCAAAAATCATGGATGTGATGTCAACTGCATTAATGAATTAAATTTCATTATATGGATCCAGAAGGCTTGCAATATAGTGCACGAGTCATATGGACTACTTTTATGGTTCAATTTTAGAGTTCAACCTTCAACCGTTTTCTTTGAATAGAAAAGAGCAACATAAACTTAAAAAAAAAAAATTATGCCTTTGTGCTCCATGGAAGAAGACAAAAATCACACAGGAGGGTGGATACATTTATTTAAATGTATAAAAAAAAATATATATATATATATTTTAAATTTAATTAATTAATTTATATTTTATTTATGCAACTAAATATACTTTTATAAATATTTATTTTTATAATATTTTTTAATAAGTACTTTTAATAAATGAATATTTTTATTTTTGGGGTACTACTACTTTAGTAACAAATACAGAATGTTTAATTTTAAACATAAAATGGGTATTTAAGAAATAAAAGTCATGAAAAACTGAATTATCACAAGAAACCTTGAATAACATTACATGGACTTCAGGGAGAAAAAAATGGTCCCACATAAGAAACATTTGGGATGTAGTGTGTTTTACCTCATAAGAGAAAACATTTCCTGTGACTTTGTTAGCAACGATGTGGGAGTTGTTTGTGAACACTGTGTAGAGCACAGGACAGTGGTACTTCCCTAAAGTACAGGAGAGAAAGACAGAATATGCACTGTAGAGGACTTCAATCCATTTGTCAATCTCTTGTCATTAGCACATATTGTTGTTGACGCAGGCCAGGTAAGAGGATCACGAGCACACACAAACATATTTACCTTCATTGTTTTTGCTGATGTTAAGCTTGATGAGGTATTTAGCCTCAAGCTTCTACAGAAAGAGAGAGAAACAGGAAGTTAAGGAGATAGTGAATATACCTGTCAGACTTTGGCTTTCTGACACACCTTCATTTCAAATATAATGTTAATGTCTGATTGTGTTGAATTATTTAGCATGAATTTGCTGATTCATACGGCACATGTTTGAGCAATGATAAAACAAGACACTCTCTGAATAGCACTCATTTTAAACACCATCATGCAACGCTGTGGCTAGAATGGGTTTAATCATATTAACAAGTAAATTCTTGTCTCTAATGACACTTAGATGAGATGAGCAAAGAAAGATTTATATGATTGCCTAAAGTGCTACTTAGTGCTGGCCGGTTTACTTTTTAACATATAGTAAAACTGTGACTCATAAATAACAATTATTATATAATTATATTATATTATATAATAATAATAATAATAATATTTAAAAGTGATGTACACTATTGTTGAAAAATGCAGGGTCAGTTTGAAATCATGCTTTAATTGAAAACACAATATATTGACCAAAAGTGACAGCTAAAACATTTATAATATTACAAAAAAAAATTATATTTCAAATAAAAACTGTTCTTTTGAATTTTCTATTCATCAAGGAATCCTAAAAATGTATCATAGTTATTACTACAATAGTACAGTAATATTATATATTATTACTGTATGTTTGTTCAAATAATTGCAGCTATAGTAAACATAAGTGACTTCTTTAAAAAATAAAAAACTTTTAAACAGTAGTAGTGTAATTTTTTCCAATGCTAACATAGATTATTATTCAAGTCAACTTTAAGTAAAGCATTCATGGTTGAGACTGTTTGTTGTCACCAGTGGTTTTTTTTTTGAACCTTAAACCGCATAAACACATTGCATTACACCAAATACACAAAACAATGTTCTTTTTAGCAACGTCATATGACCCCTTTAAAGGATTCCCTGCACAACACATTTAAACTGACCATGCTGTGATCCAGTGACACACTGATTCAGACTGTATTATACAGATCTTCATCTCCCAGGTTTATTTCTCTTTAAGCCTCTCCCTCACTGACAAAGCTGGGCATCTGACTGCTAGACTCTGCCTCAGACTACAGACCGTTTGCAGACCACCTGATGGGTACTGAACACAAAAATGGCAGGAACTACTCAAAATCACCAGTTGCAGTCTGACTGGCTGAATGGATTTTATCCATTAGAATTTGACTGGTCAATTGGCTTGATAGTATTGGCTAATATTGTTTTTTGATAAATGATGATGAATATCATGCATTCATGAATTTTGCACTGTAAAAGGTCTTTATTAGGAAAATAAATTAAATTGTGACTTCAATTGTGAATCAATTGTGATGTGACTTCATGTCCTTAAGAATGCTTAGCTATGCATCTACTGAAAGAAAACTGTGCTGCGTTCAACTGATGCGCTGCATCCTTATATTTATTATTTTCTTTTTATTTGTTTTAATTACATAGCAAATCAATTGTACTTTTTTTTTATTTTTCTTTTATGTATTTATTTTTACTTTAATTTTGTTTACTTTAATTATATTTTTGCATCTATTATGAATTTTTAAAAATCCTTTTTATGTAAAGAACTACACTTTGAACCTGGGGGTTTGTGAGAATGGCAGGGGGCTTGAGAGTTGATGAAGAGCTAATTATCATCTATATAATAAAATTTAAACTTAAATAAAAAACAGGGATGCACAATAATATTGATGGCACTTAATGTGATTATCAAATTAATGGTTGTGATTTAATTAAATAACTGTTAGTCAAATTAAGGCATAAATATCAGTACTGTAACTACGCATAAAATAAAAATGATTATAATTAATTTCAAATAATAACAATACATTTGTTAGATAAAAACTTTGATGCTTTGTGACACCACTGCGAATGTAATGTGACACTACCACAACTAAAAAGAAGTTCAACTTAAATCCAGCTACAAAGTCAAAATTAAACACTTACTAAAAAGGTTGACATTGTGAATTTACTTGCATGTCACGTGACCATTAACTGACAGAGAACAGTGAACATGCGAATATGTCATTAAATTGTCATTTACTGGGCTGACAAAAAAAGTTTGGGAATGCCTGTGATATAAAAGTGAACGTGCCTTGTCTAACAAACACATACTGACGCTTCAAAAATGCAATAAATAAGAGTAACACATCATAACACATATCTTTTAATGCAAATTTGTAAAGCAGAACACATGAAAGCATGATGTCTGCACATGAGAACAAGTCGTGGCATGTCGAAAGGATCTCTTAAAAGTCACTCTAAAAGAAAGGATGGATATAGGAGACACACACACACACACACACACACACACACACACACACACACACACACACTTACACACAAACACAGTCTGTGTTTCTCAATAGCCCTAGTCAACTCCAGCACTTACTTTCCTCCTCTCCATCTAGTGAGACAAATCAATCATGAATACTTCAGATAACACAGTCTCCAGACATGCTCTCACTCAGACGCACAGCTATGAAGATGTAAAGATGCATTACAGATGACAGCCATGTGCCTTGATAGACACTGAATATGAATATTAAAGCAAGTAAATACAGGATGCCCTACATCCCGCTCTCTGTAAACATTCACACAACTTCTGCTGATGCCAGTGCTAACCGATTATGCATGCAGCGTGCACACAGAGATCCTATAACTCCTATTCCATAAATTAAGAGTTCAGTGACGTGCGTCCAGTGAACTGGTTATGCAGCAATTTACACCCACATCCACTCCTGGCACAGTGGACGCTATTAGCCACCATCAGCGGGCCTGTGAAATATCTTCATTATTGTCTCAATAATGATTTCTAGATGAGTACACTAATAGAGTATTTTCCCTCTAAGCAACGCATTAAGCTTGACTACTCTCCAAAACATAAAATGAAACTCTCAGAGCAGAAAATACCTACTGTTTGGCAGCATGTAATGAAATTAAGATTATGAAAGGCTTTCGGTTATCTTAACATATTTATTTTCCTCTTTTATTTTTATTGGTTTTTAAATGACATTTTGTACTTTTTACTGTTAATTTTATTTCTTACGCATCTGTTATGATTATTTTTAAATTATTTTGGGTACAAAAGAGCATTTTCCCTCACATTAAGCTTGACTATAAAACACAATTAAACTCTCAAAGCAGAAAATATCTACCGTTTAGCAAATATGTAATGAAATTTTGATTATGAAAGGCTTTGGGTTATCGTAACATTTGATTTGCACTTTGTTTTTTTACCAAAGTATATTGGGCTTTGAATGTTTTTTTAGAGCGTTCCTGTGTGGTTGCTAGGGTGTGCTAGGTGCTAGATGGTAATATAATGCTAGCATTAAATATATGATACTGTAGCATGTAAAATTTAATTATATTTTTTATTATAAAATCATTATAAATGATCATTATAAAATTTTATATTAATTTCAGTTCGCTTTTATTTTAGAATGTATATCATACATGATTTTCATAATTTGAATGTACATGCTTGTTATTTTTATTAGCTTTTTATATTTATATTTAATATATTTTTAAATTTAATATTTATATTTTATTTCAATTATTAAAAAAAAATATTTTTAATACTTTTATTTAACTGGTTACTGGCCCAGGGAAAAAAAAAAAAAAAAAAAAACTCATACCTAATTCAATGCAAGTCTATGGGATGTTTTGGCCCAGTTTATTATCTGAAAGGTAAAAATCTTAAGTCTAACTGCATAAAGAAGCTCTCACATATCTCTACTCAACATGTCACATGATTTAAGGTCCATATCACAAACAAGATACAATTTTATTACTTGGGGTAAGAGGTTTACTAACCCTAAATACAAGTTTACCTTAGTAAACAGCACTAAATATGATTAATTTTATAAAACCCGCTGTGCTCTTTAAATCATGTGTACAAGAGATTCTGCTTTATAGCTTTGGATACTCTAGGATGCACAGGCAAGCACCTGGAGTTGATGATATTGCGTTTTACTTTGTGTCATCAGTCAAGCACTTGGGCTTCCCCTCAAATGGAGTCTGACTCCCTCTAGTGGTTGAATCCATGCAGGATTTTGATCATTAAAAGCTTTCACCTCTAATGATTTGAAAGTGTATTGGTCAGTGTCAAATAAATAAAATATTATAAACAGGAATAACTGAAATACCTCTCCAGTTATGGGGTTGGTACCAAACTTCTTAATCCAAGGCACTATGCTCCTAGAGAGAAAACAAACTTTTATCTTTTTTTTTTTTTTTTGCATCAACACAGTAAAAAATGTACTATTGTAAAATATCACACTTTAAAATAACTTTTCTATTTTAATATAAATTATAAATTTTCAGCATCATTCCTCCAGTCTTCAGTGTCACATGATCCTTCAGAGAAATCATTCTAATGTTGAAATCAGTTGGACTGTTTAATATTTTTGTGAATATTTTTTTTTTCTCGATTTTCTTGAATAGAATGTCAATAGAATCCGTTTTCGGATAAAAATGTAAATGATTTTACTGTCACTTTTGATCAATTTAATGCATCCTTGCTGAATAAAAGTATTAATTTCACCCCCCTAAACTTTTCAAGGGTAGTTAGTGTATGTAATAATAAATACGAGCTACTATAAATAAGTGTATTATTTGTATTAAATCATGAATGCAAATAACAGCTTCACAAATTACTCATTTTGATGTTGGTGAGAGTAATATACTCACATTAGATCAAAAACCACCCCATCCACCGTGCACATGGGATACTCAAAGGGCTGAAGAGACAAACTATGCAAGAGATAAGAGATGAACATTAAAAATCATACATATAGTATGACACTAAAGCTGCTGTGTGTCATTTCTGAGCCACCAAACAGATCTGCAAATATACTGACTGTTATCAGAACAGTCTCCCCGAACTTCCACTGAAATGACAGAAAGACAGTCCAGCCCTAAACTCACATGATTTTTTGAGACACATCAGACCCCTCCAACAAACAGAGCAATGTTTTAAAATTAGCAAAATCTACAAATGTCTTACTAATAATTGTCTCTGCATATTACACTAGAATAGGAGAAAAGTATTTTAACATTCGGGGGAAAAACTGACACACAGCAGCTTTAGAACAGAATGCTGTTCATAGACTTCAGTTCAGCATTCAACACAATCATCCCTCAACAGCTCATTCACAAACTGGTCCAGCTGGGGCTCAACACTTCGCTGTGCAACTGGCTGTTGGACTTCCTGACCCCCCTCCCAAATACACACACACACTGTCACTTTAATCAGTCTGAATAAGCTCTTTTGCACTACAAATCATTATATCTGCACTGTTGTTTACTTCACTGGTTTGCACTCTATCTGCCATGTGCCTTGTGCTGCTTTATATATTTTTTTACATTTTACCTTATTTGTATGTTTGTATAGTTGTATTTTATATTTTATATTTAATCTGTATCTATCTGTATTTATGTTCTACTGTTAGTGTTATCTGTATGCACCAAGGGTCTGAGAGTAACGCAATTTCAATTCTCTGTGTGTATGTGCTGTACATGTGGAAGAATTGACAATAAAACAGACTTGACGACTTGACTTGACTTGACTTTAACTCACATAAAACCAATGAAATTCGAGCATCGTTTGAAACACTGATCAACAATTATGAAAGCAGAATCTATTGTGCTAGACCTAAATTACTGACCAGAAGAAACACAAAGGACTTTTTTTATCAAACATGAAAGACGTGAAAACTCACCTGCAGTGATCAAAGGGCAGACGTCTGAAATTGGCTTGTGGGATTTCTATAAACATGATGACAAAAGGCTTATTTTACTCATCCCAGCGGCTTTCGGAGGAAAAAGCATCAGCAATATCAAACAAAAAGTGCACAAAATAAAACTATATGCAGTGCAATCAAACAAACAACAAAGCGAGTGACAGGAAAACCAACAGCATTGCATACACTACTGTGCAGTTAGTTTTTTTTAAATGCTGTTGAAAGAAATATTGTGAACTATTATTAGGGTTTAAAATATCGGTGTTCTATTTTAATATATTGTAAAATGCTATTTATTCCTGTGATGCAAAGCTGAATTTTCAGCATCCAGTGTCACATGATCCTTCAGAAATCATTATAATATGCTGATTTCTAGAAATATTTCTTAGAAAGCTCAAAAGAGCATTTACTTGAAATAGAAATCTTTTGTAACATTATACATTGCTTTACTATTACGTTGGATCAATTTAATGCATCTTTACTGAATAAAAGTGCAAATAATAATAAAAAAATTAAATAAAATTAATGGAATTTTGAATGGTAGTGTACATACCAAGGACCTGATTTATTTATTTATTCATTCAGGCCCGAAAAATCACAATTCTAACATTTTCCTGATACTGGGGAAACCCTGAAATGTCAGGTTTTACAATCTTTAATGTGAATATTTTCCCCTCACGTTACATGACACAACACTTTACTTTCTAAAATATACATACTGCAGTAAGCCATGCTGCATCTAAACTGCAAATGTAAAATCATCTCTGAATAGAGTGTTTGTTTGATTTGCTCATATTGTAAAATGTATCCCACAATGTTTTGTGCTTACAGTTAACTGTTTTCAACAGTTTTCTTACTACAAACAGATCAGTAACATTACATCCAGACTAGTTTAAGTAACGTTACCTGATTTCTTCCCTCCATAAAACTGAGTGTATTCTGCACATGTGATGTACCTGAAACAGACAGATATAACAAATATTATTATAATTATTGAAGAATCAGAATTAAACAATAGGAAATGCGTAGCAGTTCACTACTTAATACTAAAACATAACTAACGTTACAAAAAAATACTGCAGTTGTTGCAATTAACGTTAGAAAGATGCATGAATGACAGCTGAACACGTATAACGTTACAGTCTTAAAAAAGACAAACACGTTATAAACCTCAGATTACACACAACACGATATCACTGCAATAAAGAATATACTGTTGTTGAAATCATCAAATATAACTGTATAAGACTCTGTAGTAAAATCTATCTATCTATCTATCTATCTATCTGTCTGAGCTTTATAAATAACGTGTTGATCAACCATGTGAAATATTATTGTGCCAGTTGTCTTTGCTCATTCATTGAGTTGAATGAAATACTAAAATAACCAAAACATACCCCCCCCCCAAAAAAAAACACATTTTAAAAAGTAATAATAAAATAAAAATGACAAAAACACACAACAAAAATACTAAAACTTCGACAAAAATAAAAAAAAACAACAACATAAAAATAAAAACTTTTTAAAAATATTAATAAAAACTATAGGCCTGTTTATCAATGATACTAAAATTACACTGACGTTAGCATACTGTCACATTACATAACCACACATAAAATAAGTTCTTACCCTTAGGATGGTTCTTCATAGGCTTAGTGGCAAGTATAGATCACATATTGAAATGCATTTATGAAGTGGTCATCTTCTGCTGAAACTTTCTTTTTTAAGGCATATATGGAGAAAGGTCAGTGTGCATTATCAAACAGCACAACTGCAAGAAGGTTTTCTGCAAGAGTCTAATCTGGGTAAATCCTATTCATAATGCACTTCAGCTTTATTCTTGTGAGAAGAGAATGTGTGTATGTTCACATGCAATATACACCAAAATCAGTTGTGTTTATTCATTTATCCATTCTGAACTCAGAATAGATCTGTGCTAACCGTGACAGTGAAACATGAACGAGACACGTGTGTGTTACATAAAGTTTTTATTTTGTCATCTTTCATGGATTTCATTACTGCTCAGTGGCCTCTTCCACAGGCAGCCCAACACGTCCTCACATTTCAGCTTAAAAGCACCTCTCCACTCAACATTCTAGCCAGAGCTATTTACTGTATCATTCATGTGATGATAACAGTAAAGCTCAAGTTCAGAATGAGTCTAAACCAGTTCAAGAAATTATTATTGCTATTGCCATTGGCACCAACAATAAGAGCTTCAAAGATTGAGGTCATTCAACAGTAGTTGATTCATTTTGATGATTGATTCAAGCAGCCACACACTACGTACATGTAATACATAGCGGTGACTTACAGCACATTTCTGAACACAAAACTAACATGTTAAAGATGTGACTGTCACCACTTATTTGGGTACGATTCATTTAAATATGAACATTTTTTATTCAGTCATGTCTTTTAATTTTTTTATTTTTTTCTGACACAGAACAAAAGGTTTTAGGTCGGTTGTATACAAGTCTATGGAAACTTATTTCCACCACAGAATAAAAAAAAAAACTGACTTTTTTCTTAGAATTTTTTTAAGAATTGCAAGTTTTTATTTCACAATTCAGAACTTTTATCTTGCAATTCAGGCATTCTTCTTCCACAATTCAGACTTTTCTTCTCCAAATTGCGAGTTCATATTTTGCAATTCAGAATTTAATTAATTTTCGTCCACAATTCAAACTTCATTTTTCAGAATTGCGAGTATATATCTCCCGATTTAGAGTTTGTATCTTGCAATTCAGACACTTTTTTTCACAGGCAAGGCATTGCAAGATATAACCTGTGAATTGTGATATAAGTTCCAATTCTGAAAAAAAAAAAATCTTTATAACTTTTATAAAATAAAATAAAAAGTTAAAAAAAAAAAAAAAAATGTAATTGTGACTTTTTATCTTGAAATTCTGACTTTTCTTCTCAGAAGTTATAACATTTTATTTTATACATTTTTTTTTTTTTTTTTATGTCTATTTATTTAACAGGCAGAAATAAGCCTGTTAAAAACAACAAAGAGTTATATCGAGATATAGTTTATATCTCGCATTTCTGTGAAAAAAAAAAAGATAATTGTGAGATGTAAACTCGGAATTGTGAGATATAAATTTGCAATTCTGATGAGAAAAAGTCTGAATTGTGGAAGAACAAATCTGAGAAAAATGTCTGAATTATGAGACATAAATTCAGAATTGTGAGAAAAAAAGGTGGAATTGTGAGATAAAAGTCACAATGAGATTTTAATCTTTTATTATGTGGCGGAAACAAGCTCCCATAAAGTCAGTGCTGACCTTTCACCTAAGCAAAACATTTCTTCTGAGCTACCAGTGAAGGATCTCTCTTATGCGACCCCACAGTCTTGTTATCCACAGGTTGACGCCCATATCGCTGAGATACTGAAGCTCTGGCATGAGCATCTTCCTGCAGAGCTTTCGATGCGCTTTGTCGACATTCTTTTTCAGATTGTATCCCATAATCGACTTCTCACCGATGGGTTGCCACGGCTGCATGGACGTCTCCAAGATGCTTCCTGCATCGACAGCGTGGCCTCCTTCAATGCAAATGGAAGCCATTTCTGCGTTTCTGCGCTGCAGCTCTGCGACATCTCTCGCCATGCGCTCACGGCCGTAAGCGTTCACTTTATGCCAGAAGGTGGTGTTGAAATACTGGTAAAGCTTCCAATCGATGGCGTTCCACTCCAGCGCTTTGGCCCTGAGCTCTGGAGTCAGTTTAGAAACAGTTGAACCTTTCCGGGCATTGAGTTTGAAGAAAAGCAAGTCCTCCATGTCCCAGCAGAGGACGTCCTTGAGCAGGATGAGCGACTCTTCGAAATACTCCACAAGCATGACCAAATGGAAGCGCTTGGCGATTGCGTGAATGGCCTCGTCCACTTTTGGGTCATCTGGATGTAAGTTATTATCCTGTCCAAAGTCAAAGAAAAGCAAGTTTTTGAGATAGAACGAGTTGAATCCCTCTGGGTCGTAGTAGAGCTTTGGATCCTTCAGGAACTCTCTCAGCTTCTCATCTCCAGAAAGCTTCCAAGTGAGAGGTACAACGCGTCCAAAATAGTGGAACGAGGACTCAGCGAGATCAGCCGGGTCCCGGAGGATTGTGATGTACGAGGTGTCGGCGGGAAGCACTTTGGCCACCTCAGCAGCATTGAAACGCATGTGGTTACAGATGATGTTGAAACACATTCCCGGCCTGTAGTCCTTGACTTGTGAGCGATGGAAAGGGGACGGGTAAAAGAAGTCATTGCGGCTGTTGGGGAAGGCAAATTTGAGGTGGTGTTTTTCGCCAAAGCGAAAGAGAATGTTGAGGAAAGTGCTACTAGCTGTTTTATGGGTTTTCATGAACATGATGTCCACTTTTGGAGTGCAGGTTCGCTGCCCAGAGGCATGATGGGAGCTGTTAGAGATCGGTGAGGAGTGGGCAGCAGAAGGGCGATGAGCACATGAGTAAGGCACTGGGACCCTGTAAACAGAAATGAACAAAAATATTGTAATTCGAATGCATTTTAGATGCACAGATAAATCATTTTTAGAATGAGTTCTTAACTACTATGATCATAAAACAGATCAATCTTTATCTTTATCCACATTTCACCCTAACATAAAACAGTAAATATTAAAAAAAAAATAAAATGCTTTGTGGCATTATTTTAATGACAATTAAGCAGTTGTATAGATAGACACATATGGATTTTTTTTAACGAAATTAATACTTTTATTATTTTTTATGAATTATACAGATCAAACGTGAGAATAAAAACATTTATAATGTTATGAAAGTCATGAAAAAAATGGTACTATTGTTTCCATAAAAAAATATTAAGCAGCACAACTGTTTTAAACATTGCTAATAACAAGAAATATGACACTAAAGAAAATTCACCTTTGCATCACAGGAATGAATTATACTTATATATATATATATATATATATATATATACATATATATACACATACATTTCAATTGTAATATTTAAATATGTAATATTCAATATATATATATATTTTTTTACATTTCATAATATTACTAAATAAATGCAAAACAAGTATTTTGTACTGAATTTAACGAAATTACAACATATTCATAACATAATCAATCATAACGAAACAATGTTTCAGGATAGAATGACAGAAGAATTAAGGAGAAATGATCTTAATAATTGTCATGAAAATAACATCACAATGCAGACCTGGTTTATTTTCTTTATGAATATGAAGATAAATTATTTTTCTTTTATTTTGATTTTAGGATGAAATATTTCCTGGCTATTTCTTCATGAAATTCACACCAAAATACTGCTCTAATCCACTGAAACTTTGACTTGGTTGCAGAAATAAACAGAATAAACTGCTTTCTGTTGTAGTGTACATTATTCTTGTTCAAAATACATTAAGGAACTCACTCTTGCAGGCCAAACTGGACCTCTGGGGCCGACAGGCAGTACAAAAGAATCATGCAGGTGGTCAGGAGCGCACCCAGGATCAGTCCCTTACAGATGGACCTCCACTGCCTGACTGGCTTTCCAACCATCATAGCTGCCTGGTTGGACCCTGAAAGAAAACCCTGAAGCAAAGAGAAAGATGCTTCAATAATGATTTAGTGCTACTAAGTGCAACTTCATTATCTTTTAAGGCCCTTTTACATAAATACAGTAAAATGTGCTGTGCTATGTGATGTGCTTACATATGCAGAGTCCTCTAGCGCTGCTAGCATTTGATTATCGAAGCATTTCTAGTGTGTTAAGAGATATTCGTCACCATTTCCTCAAGTGCCCAATTATTTAGGTACACTGCTGCTCACTCAACTGCTTTTCTCCCTTGAGTTCAGCCATGCGATCTACATCTGCTAAACATCTACTTACTGTATGTGGGGATTTGCAGTGGCATTGCAGGTAATTCAGCTATGTGGAATTCTAGAATATTTTCATTTTAAGTGACGTAGCAGGTCACTATTTATTTAAAGGTATTCTCTATTTACAATCACCGATTTATTTCCACTGAAATAGAAAACAATAATACTCCTCTCTAAAGAAATTTAAAGTAAACATAAGAATCCTTTTGAGAAACTTGAGAAAGGCACACTTTTGGATTAAAAGCCCTTAGGGACGTAAAGGACTCTGATGAGAAGCAGACGAGTTTTTTTCCCCCTCAGTGGATGCATAGTTCATTTTTCATATGAAAGTCATTGACTTCAAAAAAGTGATAGTGACTATAAGATGTTTGTAACAAAACGGAGGTCAAATGCATTTCAAGGCTTTGACCTTTCTAATAATGTATAGTTTGTCAAGACTAATGATGTACAGTATTATTTTACTTGTGTATTAAACATGAAAAAATGTTCACTGGTCTCCACCGACATGCTTGACATGCAGAGGTACAAAAAAAATTGTATAGGCTATAGTAACACAGCCTAATCCATTACATTACACAGTAATATAATCAAACTACTTTTTGATTACTTTAAGATGACCTAACTCGTTCATCGCATTGATTTAAATAGGATAATCTTGTATACCATATTTATATAAAAATACAAAGAATAAGAAAATATATTCCATTCGTTAACAAAATGACATTTTGTTACATTAAACATTACATTTTTCCAAACTGGGGCTCGTGAAGGAACTGCAGGAAGTGCATTTATGGAAAAGCTAATAATTTATTACATCATAAAAAAAGTTTAATTCAAATAAATCACTTTAAAATAACAACAACTGAAATAAAACGCTTACTAAAAAGGATGAAATATTTTCTTTGGTTACCTGCATGCCATGTAACCATTAATAACGTGAACCGTTGATATGCAAATGTGCTACTTAATTATTAACTTATACCTTAAAGACTCAAGGGAAAGAGGTTCAGCTGACAAAAAAGTGGGGGAATCCCTGCATTAAATGTAAATAAGAGATAATGTGAATTTGTGCATTTTAAAGTGTTTGAAAGACAAAAGCCTTCTAAAGACATAAATAGACATTAAATAACCACTGAGTGATAATTCAAATAAAAACAAATCAGTGTTCATCAGTAGTTGATGCAATGTTGAAATGTTGAGAACACACTTTTTAAAACTGAAATCATTTTGTAAATCCAGTGGTCAAATGCTTGGAGGCCTCTCAGTTTTCTGTGTAATTATAGCCACCTGACTAGTGGTTTTTGTGTGAATGTCCACAAAACTGGAAGACTTTCTGAATGTATATATACGGTAGGCTATTTTAGAAAGGAACATTAAAACGATGGAAAAGGAGAATCAAATTATGAATAATTTATTTTCTGCTGTGTGAATAATGTAATCATGTAATTAGTAAAAAGTAACTGTAGTCTAATTACGAGTATTTTAAAATGCAATTTAATCTAATTACAAGTACTTAATTTTTGGAATCTGAGTACATATGACATGTAATCACCCAGCTCTGTTGACATGTCATATAAACTACCCAACAAAACAAATGCAACGAACTCAAAAATAAATATTAAAAGCATTTTCCAAATAAAAATATGATAAATTCTAATGCTGAGATGAATGCATTGCAGTTGCTGTCCAGTGAATTAATTATGCATTCAGAAGAAAAGTGACACTGTCCGCATCTCTTCATGCCTCATAGACCAGGATCAGATATCGGCAGTGCAGGGCCACAGGTGGATAACACTACCAAGAGAGCATGTTAGAAGCACTGACTACGACAGCCATATGCTGCTGAGCACAGGCACCAAAAGATAGACGGAGAGACCGAAGGAACAAAGCTGTTTCTCTCCAAATCTAGAAAGGCCAGAAGAAGTCTTAAGGAACCCATTGTTCTTATTTGCAGCAATCTCTAACCCTGCATTTTTCAAAGTCATCCTTTGTTGACAGCAAAATCACTAACAACATCATCATTGTTATGCTGATGGTCACGAATAACGAGGATTTTACAGAACCACAAAGAATTACTACAGCAGCTGCAGCTCTAATTTAGGATAAAACTAAAAATAAATGCATCTTTGCATCCATCAAACAAGTGTTGTTTTGTGGAGATTTGTGGTCTATCAGTACGTCGTATAAAAGTCTTTGGAGATGTTGAATGTTGTGTTTACTCACGGGTGCATTTAAACTGGGCAATGATAGTCATTCCTGCTACATGCAATCTGATGAATTTCTGTGATTTAACAAAGAATGTCACGTTATATCTGAAGTGCTGCTGGCAAATTCATAACAGACAAGAAGCCACTGTAATTTGATGATGGGATACAAATAGAATAAAGGTTTCTTTTACTTTGCCTGAGAAAGCAGTCAGATTGAGCAGCCTGATTATAGAGAACAGTTTAGGAATGAAATGGATAGTGTTTCATCAGCACTGTGAGGCCTCATGGTGATTTATAAGTGTTTTGGAAATAAAACACATGACATTCCATCAGCAAATTAGCTTATGTTAATCATAATCACAGTAATACAAAAATAATATGTGTTTTTATTTTGTTTCCCAGCAAAATCTCTAAACATCCATAGAACAACTGCATAAATATTAAGGCTTTTTTATTTTTATTTTTTTAGAAAATAAGGCTTTTATAGAAGATACCTTGATTTAAATGTATCTGCCTTACCACATCATTAGGAAAAAAAAAACGTTTTTTTTTTAAAGATTCAGCATTGTAAATAACAGTGCCTTTGGAGCAAATGATATTCCAAAACCAAACAAAACAAAACAAAGCAAAACAAAAAAAAAACAACAAAACAAAGCAAAGCAAAACAAAACAAAGCAAAGCAAAACAAAACAAAACAAAACAAAACGTATTTACTTTTTCTAGTAAAAATATCTAAACATAAAACAAGCTAAATCTTCTGTATAAACTGTATAAATTATCAAGGCTTTCACAGAAAATATGTGTAATTAAATGTATTTTTCTTACCACATTGGTCAAATATTATTTACTCGTTTTAATAAATATAACAGAGGTTTATGCTTAAACCCAGAAAACCTGAAACTTTGAATTCATCAGAAATATGTTCTGACAACAATTATCTTTTTTTTTGAGTATCTTAGTTGTGAGGATGTTTAGACTAAAAAATAGACATCAAAAATATTGATTAATACTTATTAATTCTGACTTTTCCCACAAGTGTAAAGGTACTACAGACAATACAACTGCACTGTAAATATTCTCCCAATATAATTTATATTGAAAATTAAATATAAAACATCGTATAATCTCTTACCAAATCATGTAGATTCCTGTCACAGCTTGATTGGCAGAAAAAAGCAATGACTCTGAAGAGAAAAATCTGACTTTGTTAACAATGATGCATGGTCAAGGCTGGGAAGACACTGATTCCTTCACAGTTAACTGTCCAGTCATGCTATCCAAGGTTAACAGATCTGTATCCCTCTTATCTTCTGTGAAATATCCAGGCGATCATTCACCCTGCGCGCACACACACACACACACACCTGACCTCCTCTCCTCCTCCTCTGTCTGCATGCGGTAGAGCTGAGCTGGCTAAACTGCATACAGAAGAGGCTCGACTTGCGCTCTCTGTGACGCAAGACCAGCCGTCTGGGGACCTGCACTTGTCACTCTGTGTGTCTGTTTGCATTTGTGAATGAGCGTATAGGAGAAGACAGAAGGCAGAAAGAGGGAGGTGAAGTTAGGATGAGACAGAAAGACAGAAAAAGAATAGGAGAGGAAGAGATTCAAAACAGAACAGGGTTAGCGAGAGAAAATGAGCAAGAGGGAGGGAAAGGAACAAAAGAAAGGAGGAGGGGTCTGTTCAAGGTGGAAACAGAGAGCCACTGAGAACAGATTGCTGGTTTGAAGTGGAAAAGTTGCTAGAAAGCGTAGTTAAATGCATGAGAGGGGCCAAAACTGCACCAGTTTGCTTAGCTTTCCATGTCCAAGTCACAAAAACACATTCTACGTATGGATCAGGATTGATGATGAAATGATATTAAAGTAAACTGGTCAAGACTCAGTGGCACAGAAATGGTTTTAAAAGTCGGAGAAATCCTTTACCTATGCTGTTCCCAGTCAAAAATGATTAGCCTTTAAAAATGCTTGTAAATCTTCGTTTTTGTATTCTTTGTAATCTTCGCATTTCTTTTTGGAATTGATTGATTATAAGCCTCACTGATCTCATCTTACACACCTCAGTTTTTGAGTGGAAAAAACATTATTTGTGGATAATTTTGGCAATATTCACTTCAAAACTTAGTAAATGAGCTCAGATTGATAAAAAAAAATTATGCTAATTGAAAGAAAACAAGTTGATAAAAAGATTGAATCTAATATTTGGTAATATTTTTTCATAACAAGAAATTTATAATCATTTTTTTGTAGGCTGGTCATTTTTGACCAAGAACATCACAAGTGTTATGAGGTAAGAAAAAAAAATCCCAAAACAGCTAAAATTTTTTGGGGGGTTAAGTTACCCAGAAAGAGTTAAGTCAGTAAATTTAAGCCCAATACGATAACATAAACTAGCATTTTCAAGAAAAATAAAATCCTCTCCGGGTCAAAATGACCGGAACACAACAATAGGGTTTAAAGCCTAGATTATTAAGTGTATTCTTTTACATGATGGGTTAATGACAGCTAGTTTCATGTAAACTTTCACTTATTTCTTTATAGACACTCCCATAGGAATGAATAGACAAGCTCAGGAAGAACTTTTGCCATAAGGAAGAAGAACTTTCTGGATCATATTGATGGTTTTCATGCTGCCATTTCTGGATGTTTGCTTTAGTGACCAATTGGAAGAATCCTTTCTTATCTCAGTGTTTGCTTAGGCTGCTGTATGAGTTTCCATACAGAGGTTTGTGCCAGATGATCATAAATTGGAGCATAAATTAAACAATAGCTTGACACATTATCCATTTCAGAAGCTCTATCTAAGGTTGTGCAATACAGGAATACAGTGATTTTTTTAACATTTGGGAAGCATTTGTGAAAAATTGACACTGAGGAACTTGTCCTCGTTTTATAAAAGTTAAGTTACAAATATTTTTTGTTTTTTTTTGTTTTTATATTTTAATTTTATTTTAAGTTTTAGAAATTTTGCTATGTGCTTTTGTCTTTGTTATTAGTAATTATTAAATAAAAGTTGTTTACACAGATTTGTAAACCGTAGTGTTTGACAAGGTTCAAGTGAAGCTGACGCGGAAAACTCTTCATTGTTGCTTTGAGGTAAATGAAATAAAACCCGCCAAAAAAATGAAATGAGGTCCCACTCATGTGAACACATCCAGTGGCACAGACTTGCAAATTTACTCAGAAAAACAGTGACCCTTAGTTTAGCCACAGGGTTAAATGACTTGATGTGTGGGTCTTTGAAATTTGATTATAATGCAGAAATATTTCCTGTTTATTTCCTCTGTTGATCACAAAAGAAGATATTTTGAAGAATGTTGGTAACCAAATAGTTGACGGTAGCCATCGACTTCCATATGGAAAAAATACTATGGAAGCTAATGGCTACCATTAACTGCTTGGTTACCAACTTTTCTTATTTTTTATCAACAGAGGAAAGAAACTCATACAGTTTTGGAACAAATTGAGGGTAAATAAATGATGACAGAATTCCTCTTGAGTGACATCACCCAATCCATTCTCTTTATTTCACTCACTTCTCAATGTCTCTTACTGTCCAGCACAAGATTATTCTGTTCATCCAGATCTCCTTTTGAGTGATCTCAAACACTCAGTTCATTGTCTGCAGCCACACACACGGACACACAGAATGTCATGCCAGTGCCAGGCAGTGTAAGAGCGACATGGCTGGAATGCAGATGGGTAACGTGGGTAACACTGCATGCTTGTGTGCATGAACATGAATTAGTAAGAAAAAGGGCCATGGGTTGCCTGGCCTAAAGCCCACAGGGGTTACACAGCAGCGGGGAAAACACTTCCCACCACAAATACAAAGAAAACGCAAACATACAACGCTGCTACCAAGGGCTTCACTGATAACAAACACCTCATACAATAAAAAAACATTTGAAGGGTTCTCTGGGTGTGACATACAAAGGAAGAGACCACGTCACGTGTTACATGCTTACAGAATAAAAGAGAGCAGATCACTTTTGAACTCGGTTCAAACTAATTCAGATTCATACAAAGCCTGTCTATAATCGTTTTTTTTTTTTTTTTATACCTTGTATAACAGAAATCTGTCACAAAGGACTGAAATGGACACTGGAGAACATTCAGAGCTAAATAATTCAGCTTGCCACCCTAAACCAGGAGAATCTGACTCCATTCAGTACTTGGAAAATTCACAATGAGGAATCCAATGCAATCTGAAACTCATTTTCTCATTGCAACTTTCGTTCTCTGTGGATTTCAAAATCTCAAAGCTCAAGTTGTTCAAATTTCCCAATTTATAAGTACATCCATTAAAAAGTTAGCTACAGGTTTTTATTTTAGGGAAAATTCAGTGTTTTGCCACATGTCCACTGGACTGTTAAAATATATATTTTTTTACAAAGTGTAACTGCTGCTGTGTAACCCGTGGGCTTTAGGCCAGGCAACCCATGGCCAATGACAGTCATTGTGTAAAACAGAAATAGGCCTAATGCAGAGTGACTAAAAATAAATAGCCTACATAAAAGTCAAGAGAATAAAATAAATTACCTTTATTACATTTGTGATTCACTTGTGCTGGGAAGACTTTGCACCAAATTTTTTTTAATAAATTGTGCTTTTTTTGCGTCTGACGGAAATGCCAAATTTTGGCGAGACGTTTTTACGTTTTTTTTTTACATTTGTGGTCCAAAAGGTACATTCACATTCAAGACCGACTATAATACATCTAGGAATACATAAGAGCCATACTTTCAAGGTTACATGATTTACTAGGTTTGCCCGTCTTTGAACCCAGCTAAAACCTCTGAGGGTCTGGCTTAGCCTTTAATGCCATTTTGCATAGGAAACAATTTTTCAGCAGCAGTGAGCCTAAAACCCTCATGTCTAAAGCCACTTTTATGTTGTGATTTCCAAATTAAAGAGTCCTTAGGGAATGGAGTGTCAATGGTTTTTTCACTTAGGAATTTGACAATGCTAGTGATCCCCGTAAACCTCAGTACATACTAGACTTTGTCCTTGGGCATCAAGTCCTATTTACACGAGAAACTAAACGACAAAGTCAAACAAAAAGTTTACTCATATAAAAAGAGATTTAAAAAAAAAAGTGCTTTGCAAGCACTAAAGTGCTTTTTATGTTTCTTAGGAGGAAAAAGTCTCTCAGAACTTACCATGGTGGTATTTATTTGATCAAAAATACAGCAAAACCGTAACATTGTAAAGGATTATTAAAATGTAGAATACATTTTGGAACATATTTTATTCCTGTGATGCAAAGCTGAATTTTCAGCATCATTACTCCAGTCTTCAGTGTCAAATGATCCTTCAGAAATCATTTTATTATACCGATTTGCTGCTAAAAAAACATTATTATTATCAATATTGAAAAGCCATTATACTTCATTATTCAGGACTGTTTGATAAAAAGAAACTTCAAAAGAATAGCATTTATTTAAAATTTAAATATTTGAACTCTTTACTGCCAATTTTGATCACTTTAATGCATCCCCACTAAAAAAAAAAAAGTATTAATTTCTATAAAAAGAAACTGCAGTGTACATCACTAATATCTAATCATATAAACATTGTAGAATTTATGACCTGCTTAAGGAAATAGTCAGTGTACTGTCATCCTGTAGTAAGCATACTGAGAGCCTGTTGTTGCAGTTCTACTCCTAGCACAGATGAAGAATGCGTGAAACGTGCCTTACAGCTATTTGCAATGTCGATATGACAGCTTTCCGTCATCTGCTCTTTTCTAGTTGATTCTAATCGCAACAGCAATTCTTTAAAACCTTCCTTTATCCAAGTTAGTACATTAAAATTTCACAAATTTGAAACATGCACACAGAATAAAAAAAATTAAACTTCATTTCATTAAAGATAATCATTATCTTATGTTTATTAGAAATGTGTCAGTCAAAACTGATGAGCAAAGACATAAGAAATGCAGAAAGGTGTTACTGAAACCAGTTTGGGCAAACTTAAATGACACATGGAGTTCAGTGAATCATGTACAATTCCCGTTAAATGATGCAATAAGTTGAAACGAGAGAAGAAACACTTCTCAAAATCTCTCAACAGCACAAGAAGCACTTTAATACATATAAAAATCAGCACTTTTTCTTCTTCTTCTTCTTCTTGTCGGCTTTGTTGGAGTCATCGTGAGCTTTCCTCTTAGCTGCTAGCTTGTTGGCCTGTTGGAAGGTGTGCATTAGATTCATGAACAATGAATTCTGTCAAGGCCACTGGAGCTTAAATAATGAGCCAAATGTAGGTTAAGCACCTTCTAAAGGGCTTTGGCAGCCACTGTGCAAGCTGTGAATTACCTCCACGTTTATTAATTTAACCATTAACCAAAGCACTCATTTACAAAACACCATAAAAAACTCATATCTCACTGCATAAAAAAAACAAAAAAAACAACAAAAACAACAACTAAGAATCAAAATGAAGTACTATTCTGAATCATTCTTCTTGTTAGATTAGATCGTTTCAAAAGAAAGCATATAAAATTGAAAAACGGTACCCGACATCTATTTCTAAGCAGGCTTACCTCTCTGACGTGTCTCTTCTTGCCAAACATGATCTTGTCATAGAGGTATTTCTCTTTCTTCTTCATCATCATAATAGCCAGTCTCTTCTCCTCTGCTTTCTCCTCTTGTTCAGCTCGCATGCGGTTCTCTGGTTTGACTTTACCAGGGGTCACCTTTACTGACAGACTCTGAGGGAAAACCAACACATGACAGACTTTTACGTTTTATATTTATTTGACATATTCCTCCACAAAATGTTTCATTTAAGGTGCAGCAACAAACTAAAAAGAAGAAAAAAAATAATAAATTCCATGCCAAAAAATCACCCACATTTAGAATCAAATAACGTAATTGTACACATTACATTGTAAAAGCCGTAAAACCTGACATGAAAGAGTAAAAAAAAAAAATCAAACTGTTTATTGAATCTTTGGTCAAAGTATATAAAAAAAAAAAATCTAAAAAGTTTGCATAAGTGTTTTTTGTTGAGTATCATATTTGATACATCAGGCTTTTATGGCTCATAATAGTATGATATAGTAAGAATCATTATACTCCAGGACGAAAAAAACCCCGAAACCCTCAATTTTATTCAGATGCCCAAATGGAGCAAAAATATCCAGTTTGGTACAGTTGTTTAAAATTTCTATTTATAAATATAAAACGAAATTTTGATAGCTAGTAATATGAATTAATGAGAACTTTATAACAGTATAACAGACTACTTAAAAACATATAAATATCAGTTGTCGGTCTATATCTCCCAATAATATGCCTTAGTAAGACAATATTTAAATGCTTAGTTTTATGATCAAAACTCTGTAGTTTTTATTATGGAGGCAAAACACAATGCAACACAACGCAATAAAACAATGATTGAGAGATCAACAAATAAACGTTCCTCAAAAGCCTAATGTATCATATTTAATACATTTTAACATGGTTTTTCTGAAAAATTATTAATGGACAATCAAATAAACCTACATTGCTTCAGTAGACTGAAGGTCCGAAATTCTCGTCCGAATTTCTCACGTTAAAAAATACATACAACCTCGCGTTGTCAATCACGTTTACACACTGACTCCGAAACTTTCATCCGTCATAAAAAAAAAAAAATTTGGATCAGGTTCGATTTTCTGCGTTTTCGCATCCGTAGCAAGCATTTTGATAGGAAAGGGTGACGAACACGAAAAAAAAAATAAAACGCAAACGAAAATTTCGGACTCCGTGCGCAAAGGACCTTAAGTGTATAAAAGCTATTCTTACATTTACTTAATAAAAATCCGTACGATTTTAACGCAAAAGGACATGTGAACCACAAGCTGGAGGGGGGTGTTTTGCAATTCTACTAAACGACCTTTTACTTGCTAAAAAATAATAAACTATCAAATCAGACAACAGAAGGCATGAAGCAGATCGTGTATAACAGGTTTTTCAGCAAAGTTTTGATCATGTTGATCATTTAGAGAAGAAATCTGCACATCAAATATGAGACAGTAGGAGTGGGCGATATGGCAAAAATATCATATCACGATATTTGTAATAAATATCACGATTCACGGTTTTATCACAATTCTTTGTCATGTTGGTTTTACTATTTTGCAAGTTGTCTGAGCATTACAGCCAAACTAATTTCCCTATTATAAAGGCAAAGTCTTTCAAGGTAACAAAACATAAAAAAAGAATGGCAGCTATTTAGGCTAAAGTGGGCGAAGATAAAAATCTTTGTCATTATTTTATCTTTGTTATTAAAAAATAAGAACAAATATACACATTACAAATACACATAATATCCAAATAAAACAAACAGTGTTTTATTTTCAGGTACAATATTGCAGGAGCATTCAAGAAATTGAATAAAAAAATATCAAAATAACAGACTAAATAGATTGATTCCTATTAAAGCAACCGTATTGAAGTTTTTCAGTCAAGAGTAGCGAGGGATTTTTCTCATTGTGTTTTGTTGTTTTATTAACGTTCAAGAAATAGTTCACCCAAAAATAAAAATTCTGTCATCTGTCTGTCAATTCGGTCATAGTGTTTGATTTTTATACTACCATCATTTACTCACTCAAAAGTTGTTTTAAACCTGAATGAGTTTCTTTCTTCTGCTGAACATAAATGCTATTTTGAGGAATGTGGAAAACCAAATGTTTGCTGATTCACAGTGACTTCCATAGTATTTTTTTTCCCCCTACTATCAAAGTCAGTGGGGACCAGCAACTGTTTGGTTACCCACATTCTTCAAAATATCTTCTTTTGTGTTCAGCACAAGAAAGAAATTAATACAGGTTTGGGACAACATGTGAGTGAGTAATTAATGACAAATTAAATTTCAGGGTGAACTATCCCTTTAATGACAGTCGGCAGTAGGGCTGTGCGATATTGTTCTTTCTCAGCTGTTTACATTCATTTAAAACATAACCTACTGCGTTTACGAGAATGATCGTCGAGACGGGTACTGTTGACATAATTCTGTGTGTATGTGTCTGTTCAAACATGAGGAGATGCGAAAGACGAATCAACTCGGTGTTCGCGCGCCATCTGAAACACGTCTCTTTGTGTGCGCGCGCTTTGCACATGTGCGGCAGAACGGAAGATACGCTCGCGATATTTACATTTGCGATATTTCGATATATCGTGCAGCCCTAGTCGGCAGCATGTTTAGTACTGTCTCTTTAAGACCTGCACGCATCTAATATACAGGCACGCATCCGGCTTTCTCTCAACTGTTTACTTTCATTTTACCAGACATAACCAACTGAGTCTATATGTAAACCTTGTTTGTTTTGACAGTATTAGCGCAAAAGATAACTTAGTTCAGAAATCAGGCGCTATTTGACAGGCTTTTTAGTGCGCGCGCTTCGGATGTATGCTCTCAGAAAAAGCGCACGTCAGAACAGCGCGTGAATGAAATGTATAACCGGCAAGGCTTTAAAGCACATGCTAATAATGTACTTGTGATTGTGAATAAATGCAGTGTCTCGTGAGTGTATCTCTACAGAGGTATCACTGAAGTGAACGTATGTCGTTGTACAGTATATTGATACGGCGGCGCCAGAACTGCAGCTGATAGAATGTGTGCTGTAGCACGATACTACGATGTCTTCAAAAGCAGATCGTGGAGACATTTTTATCGTCCACGATCAAAAATCGTCATATCGCACAGCCCTATGATATAGTAGGCTATATATGGTTAAATGTTTTAACTTGTAAGTCTGCAATTTTTGTGCCACTAAACAAACAAGCAGCATGACTGCAAAAATCACTTCTGCAAACTTAAAACCATCTTACCTTTCCCTGAGCTCTCTTCTCCTCCATTTCAGCTAAATTAGCTTCATCTTCATCCTCACTTTGATCATCTTCGTCATCGTCATCCTCTTCTTCCTCCTCCTCCTCCTCCTCATCATCTTCTGCTTCTGTGAAGAGTTTGTTTGTGAAGTCAACAATCATTGAGCATTCACACATAATCATATGCCAAGAATCATTTCATAAACCCCTTACGTGGCTTCTCTCCTCTCTGCAGGGCCTGGAGTTTGAGTTTCTCAGGCGGCACATAATCTCCCTCGCTCTCCTCCACGAATGGAGACAGATGGGGCGGCAGTGTAACTCCCAGGAAATATTCCTCTACGGGTAACAGTATCTTCCCATTTACACAGTCATACACCCACTGGGGCTGGATATAGTACCTGCAAGGTTGAGAAATGCATCAAGTACAAGAATATACAGTTAATGTAAAGTATGCACTGTACGGAATCAGGGAGATTTGCTTTCGGACCTGTTGATATACTGTTTGTCGATGGTGGGTCTGTCCACGATGTGATGTGTGATTGTTTCGTCTGTTTCATCGTAAGTGCTGCCGATGCACAGTGATTTATCCCAGGAGACCTGTCCCCCGAAACACCTGCACATTGTACAACACATTCTTATATACTGACAAACATGTTACTTTTGGTACAGTAAAACTGTACATACACAAACTATGAACTGCTGCATTTCGACAAGTTACTTGTATTGGGGTTATTAAAACTGAAACGGTGTTAACTACAAACAAAAACTAAAACTAAATCCATAAAAACAGTTTATATTGAAGTACTAAAATAAACTAAATTAAGAAAAATAAAATCTCATTCAAAATATTAACAAAAACTACATCAGTGTATTAATAACACTAAAATAACACTGACTTGTATGCAAATATACCACAAATTAAAACCTTTGGCAGATAGTGTCCAAAATAGTTTTTTTTTTTAAATAACAAAGAGGGGCTTAAATACTGTCTCCACCTCAGATGGTCAGACTAAATATTTCTTTTATACAAGGTTTGCAATTTAACTAAAACAATAAATACAAATAAAACTTTGAAATCAATTCATAAAATTAAAAATAATTAAAAAAAAAATATGTATCAATAATTTAAATAAAAATTACACAATTTTGTACAACAACTTTTACATGGTTGAATAGCTGCTTGACAAAATAATAATTGATAAAAGTTGAGAAAATCCATCAATGTTCCCACCATGCTGTAGAAATAATGTCACTTCCTGCATGTCACAGAGTTTATTAAAGGAAATATCTATGCAGTAACAGAGTATGGGAAACAGCTAAACCTCAAGAGATTTGTTCATTAAAAATAATTCTACAATAGACTGGATATCAATTTAACAGTCAAAAGGATTGACACCGTTGCATGATTTTTATTGTTGTATTGAGCTGAGCTGAGATGAGACAAATACATATTTGTTGATATTATATTAATTACTAGATTATCAAAAATATCTAATCTAATATCTAGTTCTACCTCTAAAGAACAAGGAATTTGTGCCTTCGCATCTTTAAAAAAAGAAAAAGGAACCGCAAACCATTTTGTACCCTATTTTAGGGAAAGTGCCGTAGATAAGATGTGTGATAAAAATAAGTTAGTATGTAACACTCCTTCACCTGATGACAAAAGCCAGCGATTCCCTGGGAACTTCTCTGTTTAGGAAAAGCTTCAGCCCTTCGAAGAGCTTCTTCTGTTCGTTTTGCTCCAGCTCGATCTTCTCTCTCGCCTCCATTTTCTCCAGGTCTTCCTGCAATTGAAAGTGCATTTAAAAACGACATGAAATAATGAGGACAAAGGTCGCCTGCAGTCACGCTGGTTTCATCAGAATGTTTTTTTAACACCTTCAGCGTGTAACCATAGTAACAGTCTCCCTCTGTGAACATGAAACATGAGGATACGAGGTCCGTCCAAAACAACAATTAATCAAACGCGGGTTAAATGCTTCACTGACTCATGCCTTGTGATGTGTGACTAAATAACAAGTGTCTTGTGACAGTTTCTTTTAGTGAACTTGACGTGTGGAAAATTATTGTGGAGTCACATAGTTGCATTAATTACAGATGGTTTAGCAAGTCAATAGGAATCTGACAGCTTTGAGTTTGCTACCAAACAGCTGTGCAAAATTTTTTATAGTGGGACCATGAACCACTTTAAAATGCATTTCATGAAAGGTGCTCTACAAATAAACGTAGTTATTAAATAAAGGATAATGCACATCCAGCCGGTTATCATCTCAGAATAAACCCCGACAGGGTGATCAGGACCTGAAGGGGTTTATTCTGAGATAACAACCGGCTGGATGTACATTATCCCGCTTATTACACGGCTAAAAAGATTTGTTTTTACCATATATGTTGAAATTAATGCTGAAGTCTTCCATTGTAACACGCGGTGGTTAAGTGTTTTCAGTCACAAGATGGCGCCAGACAGTCAACGATAGCCGAGTGACTCGTTAAGCATATAAGTAGTACCGGTCAAGATAACTCGTAGTACCCGGATGAGCGGTGTGTTATTCAATTTGGCGGTTGTTATCTGGGAATAACATACCGCTGGATGGCGCGATTGACCAATCAGAATCAAATATTCCACAGAGTTAAAGTTAAACTAACTTTAAGCCTCCGTTGTTTTTACATATAGCCCTACAAAACCGTATTGTGATTGTCATGCCACTATACAGTTCTATGGAACCAAAAATTTCCATATTCATATCCACTTTCATGATAATTCAGGGCATCCTATAGTATTAAAACGGGACATTTCAAAATAAATAATAACAATCATGGTAATGATGACTGATTATTTTATTATTATTATTATCATTAATTGTATTACCATGTCCAAATAACCACAGCAATAACAAAAATAATAATTAAGAACAATAATATTATTTATTACAATAATAATTATTATTACTATTATATTTTTATATATGAAATTTTAATAATATTATATCAATTTTATAAATGCTTAAAATCTAATACCATCTCCAAATGACAGTCATTATTATTGCTATTACTGTGGTTATTTGGACAAGGTAATACAATTAATAACCATTTATAATGATGTTATAATATTATTAGAATGTATAATAATAATAATGCAAATAAAAATAATAATGTCCAAATAACAGTGACTATTATTATTATTATAACTGTGGTTATATGGTCATGGTAATATAATTAATTAGCTATTATTATTATTATTGTTAATTCATATTATTATTATTACTACTACTACTACTGCTATTTGGACATGGTAATAGAATATATAACGATATATTCTAATATTATTAAACGATTATAACAATAATATTAGAATGTAAAATATAAAACAACAACAACAATATAATAATAACAATAATAATAGTAATCATAATCACCTCCAAATAACTATAGTTGTCATTAATATAAATTATAATACCATGTCCATCACTGGAATTAATTTTTTTTTTTTTTTTTTTTAATAAGTATACTGGTTTTAACTACAGAATGTTACCCAATATGTAATATCCCTTGTATTAACCAGAGGTAATTTTTGTAAGTCACTGCAGGTGTTCATAATACAGACAGCTGTCTGTCGCTCACCCCTTCAGCAGGGAAAAGGTCCAGCTCCGCCTCCTCATCCTCCACTAAAGGAACCGTACGAGCCAGGCTGGCACTTAACGCTGACAGTTTCTGGTAGGAGATGTGAAGATGCATATCTTTAAACACACTGTAATATTTGGCCCAATTTAATGTTGATATAAAAAGAGAAAATGAAACAGTCAGTACCTCAGAATAGCTTTCTGATTCCAGGGCATAATCTTCTTCACACTCAGATTTGAGGCTGAACTCTCCTTGTCCATCAAGCTAACAAGCACCAGAATACAAAAAAACAAAAAAAAAACACACACATTCCATTTCCAATTGGAATGAATTGGAATTCTGCTACTGAAAAATAAAAAGCCATTTAATGGAAGCACATTTTGTGTGTTTTACCTTGGGCGGGTAGACAAGGTTGAGGGTCTGGTAAAGGCGGAAGTTGACGAACCCAAGCAGCGTTGTGTAGAGTTCTGTAAATGTGGCCATAACTCTGTAGTCCACATCTGTAGGGTGCTGAGGAGAGCAGGGACAGGGGTCAAGATCAAACTTTATTAAGATCCCTTGTGGGCAATTTGGATGCAGCGAAAAACAGAAGTACAACAGACCCATACAATACATTCCAAAACATATATACATAAAAAATATTTAAATAAAATACAGTAAATTTCCCTAACAAATTCATTAAGGACCATTTAACAGCCGAATTGCACAGGGAACAAACAAATATTTGTATCGGTTGCTTTTCATCTTTGGTAATCCATAACGAGAACCTGAAGGGAGCATAAAGAACTCTGGATACAGAAAATGGTCACTGTCCAGTAGTGCTGGGCGGTATGACCAAAAATTTATATCACGGTATGTTTCAAAATTATGCCGGTTTCATGGTACATGACGGTATTTTTTTTTGACTAGACCCGCACATCCCTAATCATAACAAAAATAAACACCGGTATTCTGTATGAACCGGTATACCGCCCAGCACTACTGTCCAGGAACACAGATTGGGCCCGAATCAAAACATTTCTATTAAACAAGAATACCAAACTTCTTTGTTCTTTACTTATGATCTTCCCACTAAGAGTAACTATTCTATTTAATGCATTTTTATGTTTCACACTGAGATTTCCAAACCAGCAGCTAATAGAGAAGGACAATACTGGCTCAATATAAGACTTATAGAACAATTCCATCAATGTCCTATCTATATTGATTGAATGATCTTAATTTTCTTAAACAGTATAAGCGTTGCAGTCCCTTTTTACATAATACCTTCTCTGTTCACATCAAAACACAATTTGTTATCAATAGAGGTCCCCAGATATTTATAACTGTCCACACATTCTACCTTCTCACTCCTAATAAGGGTAGCCTGGGAAGAATGTGGTTTTGTTCTAAAGTCGATAATCATATCTTTTGTCTTAGACACATTCAATTGCAAACAGGCATCATCACACCATTTCACAAAGTCGTCAACCACTGGACCATGACACATTTTGTTATTTTCCAGAAGACTCGCGATGACTGTATCATCAGCAAACTTTAAGAAAAACCTATTGCTGTGTTTACTTATGCAATCATTTGTATATAAAATATACAATAGAGACGACAAAACACAGCCTTGAGGAGTTCCTGTAGATGTTATCAAGGGAGCTGAGAAACTACCATTAACTCTCACCCTTTGAGTTCTGTCAGTTAGAAAGTCTAAAATCCAACCCACTAAATTAAAATCAAGAGCAAAATTAGTAGTTAACTTATCTGCTAAAATATGAGGTTGTACAGAATTAAAAGCAGATGTTTTACTCCCTTCCAAGTGCTTTAATACCAAATTTAATAAAGTTGCTGTTGCATCTTCGACACCTCGCTGTGTTCTATAAGCGAACTGAAGGGGGTCTAAAAGATTTTTGGTTTTAGCAAACAATTCTTCTTTTACTAATTTCTCAAAACATTTCATTATAAGAGATATTAGTGCTATTGGCCTAAAATCATTTAGTGTTACTGCATTTACAGTTTTAGGCACAGGCACCACAGTAGCCTGTTTCCACAATTTAGGGACTCTCTGGAGAGCAAAAGACCACTGAAAAATATTACAGAACACTGGTGCCAATTGCTCAGCACAAACCTTAATTAAACGCCCTCCAATATTGTCTGGTCCAGGAGTTTTTGTTTTCTTACAACCCCTAAAAACTTTAATTACATCTAATTCATCAAAAAAGTTATTATAGTCACCACTGCAACTCATTTTATAATTCTTAGACTCCATTTTGGGACCAAATTCGGGTGCATCAAAGCGTAGATAAAACCTATTTAGTTCCTCAGCCAATTGACTACTAGAGTCATACCCAGGTAACTGAATTATCTTAGTCTCACACCCTTTAGATCCAGTTATAACGGGCATGCCCTTCCAAACTGACCCCAAATTATTCCTACTCAACTCTTTCTCTAGGTTTGTTTTATAATTTAACTTTGCTTTCCTCACTTCCATTTTAATCTCTTTCTGCAATTTGAATCTTTTTACCAAATCGCCCTCATAAAATGCTCTACATCTTTCATTCATAAGTACGTTCAAAGATTTTGTGAACCATGGCTTATTGTTTGGGAATATTTTGACAGTCTTACATGGGATGAGCATATCTTCACAGAACAAGATATAACTACTAACAACATCTGTGAGTTCATCTATTTCCAAGCAAGAGTCATAAAAAACGTCCCAGTCCGCACATTCCAGGCATCCTTGCAAAGATGCAGTGGACTCCTCAGACCACATTCCAATTCTCTTAGTCTGTGGTTTTTGTCTTTTGTAAAACTGTTTTATATACTGGGACCTTTAATTGATCTATAGCAAAGGTCAAGAGTCTTGTTAAAACGTGTGGGGCAGGAAACATTGATAAAAGTTCCGCAAACACTGCTTCATGGAACATTTATTAAAATCACCCATAATTAAGTTCGGGGCATCTGGAGATATGCACTGCAGTTTGTGCACAACACTACCAAGAGTCTCTGCTGCATTTGCTTCGTTTGCCCTCGGATGAATATAAACCATGGTAACGAAAAGTTGTGGAAATTCCAGAGGAAGGTACTGTGGCCGAAGTGATACAGAGAGTAGCTCAATATCTTTAGTACACACACTCTCTCTCACAGTAACAGAACTGCACCATTCATGGTTGATATATAGGCAAACACCATCTCCTAACTTTTTCGCCATAACTCCAGGGCAACGATCGGTACGAAGAGGGATGCCAAACCCATCAATAATGACAGAATTATCAGGGTCAGTGCGTTAACAGTCATTATAAAATAATAATCTATTCTATAGAAAGACCTCAGGATCCAAAATACTGCGAAACATAAGACACTGTTAAAAAAGAGCCATTAGAGCCATGTGTTAAAATGATTTTACATGGTTAAGTAGTTGGGTAACAACTGCAATATGCTAAAAACAATTGCAATTCCTTAATAATAATAATAATAATAATAAAAAAATCATTAAAATTAAATTAAACCTCATTTGCGCAACCCAAAAATGCAAATTTGGTGTGTTGCAAATCCTAGTTGCAACAGTAACTGCTACTAAAGTTTGGCATCGTTAAGATTTTTTTTTATGTTTTTGAAAGATGTCTCTTATGTTCACTAAGGTTGCATTATTTTATCAAAATCACAGTAAAAACAGTAATATCTAGGGCTGCCCTCGACTAAGGATTTTTCTGGTACATTTTTGTAAACTGTAAGGTCAACCCTTGTGAAAAAGAAGTAGGCTACACTTCAGCATATTTCTTACGAAATAAGTGTGGGCCTAACGTTACTTATTATGGACATAATAAATAATATAGCTACTATAAAAGAATAACAAGTTTTTATTAATAAATAATTTATAAAAAATAATAAAACATAATGATGTAAAATGTACTTTAAAGTAAAAAAATCTGACATTATTACAAAATGCACTTTTTAAAGATGTATTTTAGGGCTGCCCGGATTTTTCCGGTCGACTAGTAGTCGTTAATTTTAAGCATTGGTCGACTAATCGCACGTTCATTATAATAACCCATTTAAATCGTTATAATGAGCCTTTAATTGCCTACAAAGCCTAATAAGCGCTCAAGCGCACGCATAAAGCTTGCCACAGCGCACCGCAGAAGTAATGATTATGAGTGTATCAGGGAAAAACAGTAAGGAGATTGCATTAACATTTTAATTAGGTGCCATCAGAGCAAGTGTAATTACTGCATTCACGTGCTCCTCGGATGCTCTCATTTCCCAAGTTGTGCTTTCAAGTCGGAATGTGAAAACATAATAGGTGCTTATCACATAACACTGTCTGGACACACAGAAAAGTCATTCACAGCATGTTGCTGTTGTTGGGACAGAGAGTTGAAGTGAGCCCCCTGCAGTCCACAGACACTCACATGGACACTCGCGTTACTACAAAGGTTTGTTGGATTTGTATTATTAGAGTTTTCCAACTTTCCGACTAGAGTTCACGTGCGTTTTCTCAGTCGGGAAATTATTTTTCACATGCGGTGCCGGTGATGATGCTTCTTACGTCTGTTTCGGAGAACCAGAGGACAAATATTTCAATCGATCACTCAGGCATGACATGGCACCGAAATCTGCGTTCTGATTCGGTTCTAGTACATACCGGTTACATAGGTACCGGTGCCATATTGGTACCGGGTTTCGGTACCCAAACCTCATTTTAATAATTTGATAAACTAGTGCTTTCTTTGTTATCGGATTTAGAGATGAACTCGGTGACACTGACTCGTCATCGACGCAGTAGTGGACGCGCCTGTATGCATGTTTCATACGGATTAATCTGAGAATAGGCTATTTGTTTTCCATTTGAATTGGTTCATTTGAAAGTAGCCATTTCACTCTCTATAGATATATTTTTAATGTCTGTAAGGCAAAGATATACACAGAGTTTTGCGCTCAAGTTCACAGAGACCGAGACGGCAGAAAGCGCATCATGCTTGCTTTCATTATTTTACAAAAGCGCGTTTTGTTGTTATTGCGAGTGCTCACAAATAAACGTAGAGTGTTTACAGATTTAAAAGATGTATTACTCTTATCTGTATGAGCATTTTAAGAGCAAGTGAGCCCACCGGCGTCTCCATCTGTCCGGCAGTGGGTGCACTACTAGCTTCCACACTCCGCACAGACACTATAGCGCACATTTCTCTAGGTTAACGTTAGATTGAGACGTAAAGTTGCTACTACATACATATTTCAGATAAGCCATATTTGAGGTTAATGAATGATAGGCGAGCGTTTAGATGTCCTGCCCGATGTACTGTATTACACAGACTACCCGTTAACGATCTGTCCGTCACAGACTGCATGACTTCGCATGTGGATTTTATTTTATTTTTTCTGCAACTAAGTGACTAATAAAATTTTGGTTGACCAAGCCTCTTCTGGTCGACTAACGATTAGTCGACTATTAGGGGGCAGCCCTAGTAATATTATTACTCCAGTCTTCAGTGTCACATGATCCTTCAGAAATCATTCTAATATGCTAAATTTCTGCTCAAGAAACATTTCTTAATATTATCAATGTTGAAAACAGTTGTGCTGCTCAGTATTTTTGTGGAAACAGTGATGCATTTTTTCTTTCAGGAATCTTTGTTGAACAGAAAGTCAAATATACAAGCATTTACATTTATCTTTACGGTCTCTTTTGGTTAATTTGTGTAAAAAAAAACACATTAAATATCATGGTTTGTCCTGATTCAGAATCAAACCTGCTTCCCTGGTGCTTTTCATGTGTGATACTTCAGCAAAATGCTGAAAAAAGATTTAACAATTTTCTGAACAAGCCTCAAGCATGAAAAATACACTGTATATTTGTACTCACATCATGGGCAAACTGATATGGTATGATCCATGTGATGGTTTGTCCCAGGACCTCAGCCTGGTAGTAAATACCCTTAATAGAAAGAAAAACCTGAAGAAACAAAAATATAATTATTAAGAGATCCACTAGCTGTAACAAAGTTGAATCATTTAATTAACCTTTAAAATGTACACTTTTCATAGCATATGTTTATAGTACCTTTCTCAGGGACCGTGAGGCGATAATGTAGTTCATCCATTCGACGCTAAGTCTCCGGCACAGCTGAATTGTCTGAACGTGGCATTTTCCCGTGCGAGCGAATGTAGAAAACAGAAAACTCATAGAAAGGGCATCATCTACATCTCGGACAGCATCAATGAACGTGGGATACCTGGAAAAACAAACTTATTTTAGAAACAGTATGAGACAATGACAGACCATTCATAGAAAAATGAAGGAAGATATTCAATCAATGTGGCTACTGAACAAAATATTTCAGCACAATTTGAGCTAAAGAAGCTAACTTCGGTGCCAGACATAGGTGACATATGTTTTGGAAATATAAGTCTGACTAACAGTTTTGGAGATTTCCCAACTCAAGTAGGAAAACAGGAATGAAAGCTGCACCTGTTGAGCTATTTCATGGAGCTTTTAATCAAAATTAAGTTATAAACTGCAAATTCATGTCCATTGACAAGTACTGTAATATTTGCTCAAGTCACATCAGTAACACACAATCTTTTCTTTCACAGGTGCCCATAAAGTAATATTTTTATTCAGCAAAGATGCATTAAACGTATTAAAAGTGAAGGTAAAGACATTTATATCCTAAGATTTCTATTTTTAAAAATGCTGTTCTTTTGAACTTTCTATTCATCAAAGAATCTAATGGAAAAAGTAACACTGTTTCCACAGAAATATGAAGGATCATGTGACACTGAAGACTGGAGTAATGATGCTGAAAATGTAGCTTTGCACCACAAGAATAAATTACATTTTACAATGCATTCAAGTAGAAAATAGGTCTTTCAAAGTGTAATATTTTTTCAGAATATTAATGTTTTACTGAGTTTTTCGACCAAAAAAATGCAGCATGGTGAACTTGCATTTAAAGCATTAAGAAAATCTTACTGTCCCAAACTTTTGAACAGTTAAAAAAAAACCTCACTTTCCAAATTCCAAATTCAACTGCTGATGTAACAGTTGTAAACAGAGTAGATTGGACGGAGGACGAGACAGACAGTGTACGAGACAGTCAGTCGAGCCAAGATAATTAAAGTATCATATTCTTGATATTCTTGTGAATTTTTGGATTCTCATAACTGATCTGTTTGTGGACAGGGACTGAGACTCTTCCCGTACTCATAATACTGTTTGGACACAAATAGGTGCTTATCACATAACACTGTCTGGACACACAGAAAAGTCATTCACAGCATGTTGTTGTTGTTGGGACAGAGAGTTGAAGTGCGCCCCCTGCAGTCCACAGACAGCACCGTGTTTATTCTCACCTCTCCTTGATGATGTGGTCCAGTTTGTACGCAGGCTTGTTCTCTTTCATTCTCTGCACTCCGCTCCACTCAGCCTTGCCATATGCTTTCCGCAGTTTCCGCACAAAAATCTATGACCAGGGAATGTATAGTTAGCATATAGATTGTCTTATGAACTATTTCCTCAGTGAAAAATATAATATCAGAATTTAATCTAGGATGCCTAGTTTTTTTTTCTTCAGAACTTTATGTGGCAAATAACACTTAATCTTGTACTTGCAATAAGCAACAAAAACAAGTGTTTTAATGTTTTTATGAGTTTTCACAGAGAGACTGGCTAGAGTGTCACATGCACTGTTTGATGCAAATGTACAAGAAAAATAGCTAATTAATTTAATATAGGGACAAAAGCATATTTCTAAATAAAAACCATGTAAATTATAATTTCATGACCAGTTTTCGTAGAAAAAAAATTACCCATTATAAATAAATAAATAAAATAAAACTTTAATAAATAAAATATTTTTCTCACCAATTTCTAACATTTTGTAATGTTATATCACAATCGGTAAGCAGGTTCTTAACTTCATTTCCTACCATTAATTTTTTTCTGTAATTAGATAATGCTGACATAAAATATGGCAACTACTTGGCAACTAACTGAAATGAAAAAAGTAATAGAACTAAAAAATTAAGGCTAAATAGAAATGTAAAAAATAGAAAAGCACATACAATTACTAAACATTAAAATGGAAACTGAAAATATTAAAATAAAAGCCAATTCAAAATATTAATATATAAATTATTATAATAATATATAAATAATACAAAAATAATACTGACTAAAACTGGTAAAGGGATGCATTTAGCTATTACAGAACCAAAACAATTAAAAGAAACTTTGACGTAAATATTTCTTTAAAAAGTTGACATTTCTCTCTCTCACTTTCGGCTGTCAGAGGTTTCCACAGCTGATCATCTGCATGTTTCTTTGGCATATATTTTACATTGTTATTGACATTGTTATTACCTACCAAACCAGTATTTTAGCTCCACTGTCATTTAAGTTAAAGCTTGAACATGAAAAAGTGATCAAAATGATAAGGATTAGAGAATGCAGCTGCAAACACAAAGCAGCATCTAGCCTTACTAAAGCACAGTTCTCACCTTGTACTCTCTGAACTTGCCAACGATAGGCTCATGTAAGAGGAAGCGGATGTCTTTCAGCAGGTAGAAGGTTCTAGGCGCTGTCGAGCCCTTGTTGACCTTCTTTTTGTGTTTGGGTTCATGAGGATAGATTCCTTTCAATATGCATAACCGCCTATGAGAAGCATGTATTAATTCACAAATGCTTACAGTATATACATCTGTAATCTCAACTGGTGGTTCACAAAAAAAAAAAAACAGGGAAGAAATACTAAACATAAATAATAAAATGCAATTAACGGCATCATTGTACATTAGACATGTGCCGGTATTTGGTAATGCGATATATCACGGTAATGAATATGCACAATATTGTTATCGTGGGCACTTCTAAATACCGTGAATAATTATATATTACAAATTATTCAGAATTTTGAATGCATTTTAAGAATACTTTTCCCATCAACTGGTCAAAATGCACAACACCGCTGTATGCTGTGTGAAAGACGCATGCGCACTCTGATGTAAACAAGCGCGGAAAACTGCCAATGAAAAATTCTTCTGAACATTCATTAATCTTAGGTATTCCAGTATTTAATAACACGTTGTTAAAATCGAAAGTTGCAACTGTGTTATTTAATGAGCTAACATGAACTAAGACGTATTTTTTAAACAAAGATTAATAACTTCTGTAGCAAATGTAGCTATTGCTCATTGTGAATGTTAATGCATTAACTAAGGTTAACTAATGAGGTCTTATTGTAAAGTGATACCTATTGGTCTTTATAGTTCTTTTGCACTTTAATCTGTGTAAAACTTTTAACTTTATACATGTTTCTGTATTGCTTTATTGCATTTAAATGTTCAGTTATTTTTGTTATAAGAAAAAAGTTTTTAAACCCGTTATACTGTATTATGACAGCACTTTTTGTAAAACTAAAGTTCAATACCGTGATAACACCGTACACCGTGATAAAAGCATTAGCAATTAATCGCAACATGAAAATTTGATACCGGCATATCCCTATTGTACATAGTTGAGAAGATGGCAAAATAAAAACATATAATCATTTAAAAGTAACTTTTAAATATCCTTTATTATTGATGTCAACTGTTCAATCAAACTCTGAGGTACTGTAGCACAAATTTATGTCATTTAGCAAAAGCTAGTTAAAAACTACTAATACACATAACATTTATATATGACACTATATGCGGTATATGACATTCTATATGAACTATACTACTATATGTGACCCTGGAGCACAAAACCAGTCTTAAGTCGCTGGGGTATATTTGTAGCAATAGCCAACAATACATTGTGTGGGTCAAAATGATCGATTTTTCTTTTATGCCAAAAATCATTAGGATATTAAGTAAAGAAGATCATGTTCCATGAAGATATTTTGTAAATTTCCTACTGTAAATATATTAAAACTTAATTTTTGATTAGTAATATGCATTGCTAAGATCTTGATTTGGACAACTTTAAAGGCGATTTTCTCAATATTTTGATTTGATTAGACTTTTTTAGCACCCTCAGATTCCTATGGATGCCTGTTTCCGCCACTAAATAAAAAATAAAACAAGGTAACTGCGACTTTTTTTCTCAGAATTGCGAGATATAAACTCGAAATTGCTAGTTATAAAATCAGAATTGCGAGATATTAACTCGAAATTGCAAGTTATAAAATCAGAATTGGGAGATATAAACTCGAAATCGCTAGTTATAAAATCAGAATTGGGAGATATAAACTCGAAATTGCGAGTTATAAAAATAGGAATTGCGAGATATAAACTCGAAATTGCGAGTTATAAAATCAGAATTGGGAGATATAAACTCGAAATTGCGAGTTATAAAAATAGGAATTGCGAGATATAAACTCGAAATTGCGAGTTATAAAATCAGAATTGGGAGATATAAACTCGAAATTGCGAGTTATAAAAATAGGAATTGCGAGATATAAACTCGAAATTGCGAGTTATAAAATCAGAATTGGGAGATATAAACTCGAAATTGTGAGTTATAAAATCAGAATTGCGAGATATAAACTCGAAATTGTGAGTTATAATATCAGAATTGGGAGATATAAACTCGAAATTGCGAGTTATAATATCAGAATTGGGAGATATAAACTCGAAATTGCGAGTTATAATATCAGAATGGGGAGATATAAAGTCGCAATTCTGAGTTTACAACTCACAATTCTGAGGACAAAAGTCAGAATTGCGAGATATGAACTCCTAATTGCGAGAAAAAAACTCAGAATTGCGACTTTATATCTCCCAATTCTGATTTGATAACTCAGAATTGCGACTTTATGTCTCCCAATTCTGATATGATAACTCGCAATTTCGAGTTTATATCTCGCAATTCTGACTTTATAACTAGCAATTCTGACTTTATAACTAGCAATTTTGACTTTATAACTCGCAATTGCGTGTTATAGTCAGAATTGCAAGATATGAACTCGCAATTCTGAGAAAAAAGTCAGAATTGTGAGATAAAAAGTCGCAATTACCCTTGATTTATTTTTTATTCAGTGGCGGAAACGGGCTTCCATAGATTCCAGATGTTCAAATAGTTAACCGCAAATATATTAAAACTTCATTCTTGATTAGTAATATGCATTGCTAAGAACTTGATTTGGACAACTTTAAAGGTGATTTTCTCAATATTTTTATTTTTTTTTTTTTAGCACCCTCAGATTCCTATGGAAGCCCATTTCCGCCACTAAATAAAAAATAAAACGAGGTAATTGTGACTTTTTTTCTCAGAATTGCGAGATATAAACTCGAAATCGCGAGTTATAAAATCAGAATTGCGAGATAAACTCGAAATCGCGAGTTATAAAATCAGAATTGCGAGATATAAACTCGAAATCGCGAGTTATAAAATCAGAATTGCGAGATATAAACTCGAAATCGCAAGTTATAAAATCAGAATTGCGAGAAAAAAACTCAGAATTGCGACTTTATATCTCCCAATTCTGATTTTATAACTCGCAATTTCGAGTTTATATCTCGCAATTCTGACTTTATAACTAGTAATTCTGACTTTATAACTATCAATTCTGACTTTATAACTCGCAATTGCGTGTTATAGTCAGAATTGCAAGATATGAACTCGCAATTCTGAGAAAAAAGTCAGAATTGTGAGATAAAAAGTCGCAATTACCCTTGATTTATTTTTTATTCAGTGGCGGAAACGGGCTTCCATAGATTCCAGATGTTCAAATAGTTGTATCTCGACCAAATATTGTCCTATCCTAACAAACCATGCATCAAAGGAAAGCTTATTGCCCCTTATGATTGGTTTTGTGGTCCAGAGTCACATATAAAGTATGAGGTACGTAAAAATACCAAGAAACCAGGACAGAACATAAGTGAAATGCTTTGTTTTGTTTATTCCTGCTGACATAGTTAGTGACTGATCCACTCTCATACTACACGAGAAGAAATGACAGGTTAGCAAGAGCTCTGACATGGGGGAATATGCAGAAACGACACACATATTTCACACGGAGTCAAGTCTTAATTTGATTTAGACTTAAGAACCCTTATTTCATTCCTCTTATGCTGTCAAGCAACGCTGAAAACAGCTGCAATGAATATTAAAGTTAGAAAATTCTAGTAAAAATGATGCTGTGGTCATTTAAAAAGCTTGTATATCTTTATCAAATGTCATTTAGAAAACACTTAAATGTTTAGTGGAGTAACATGTTTAAAGCACACAGGTCTGCAGGGCCCTGCGCTCATGCTTGGTTTACCGACAGTACTGCTCTAAATCACTTTCTTACCTTCTTCTTCTGTAATCCGCCCATTACAGCGGAGTTTGTTTTTTTTTCACTCGACAAAACCTAAATTAAAAACTATTGCAATAAAAAGCAAATCGATCTCAGCACAGATCCAGTCCTAAACGTGCGTCTTCCGAACACACGTGTTTTGTGTGACGTCAGTCAGCCAAGACAGTAGGACCCTTGAATTGAGGCGCACGAGTGAATGCCTGCATGGAAAGTCATAAACGTGTAGCAATTACGCACAATACCGTACTACATGTGTAATATTTTTATACTATGTATAATGTCTTTATGTTGTAATATAAATACCCAATATATATTATTTTTTAAGGCATATATACATAAAAAGCAACAGTAGCTAGCTACATACAACATTAAATATTTATGTAAATAAATATAAAAAAATGTGTTTAATTTGTGGGCTAGTGTAACTTCTAATGTTGTTTTTGTAATATCTATCTATCTATCTATCTATCTATCTATCTATCTATCTATCTATCTATCTATCTATCTATCATACATTACATCTATAAATAGGCCTGATTGTAACGCAATAGCTATAGATACATAGCACACCATCAAGTTTACTAAGATAAAATAAATATATTTTCTAACTGCAGGAATGGAAAATGGGCAAGACTATTAATTACTCAATGCTAAATTAACAATATGATAAAGAACAATGGAAAAAAGGGGTGCCATTTCAGTAGAGAGAGAGAGAGAGAGGGAGAGAGAGAGGGAGAGAGAGAG
>NW_015536624.1:2981715-2996767 GCF_001515605.1 Sinocyclocheilus anshuiensis | reverse complement strand
TATCAAAGAGAGAGAGCTATAGAGAGAGAACAAAAGATTTAGAGAGGGAGAGGGAGAGGGAGAGGGGGAGAGAGAGAGAGAGAGAGAGAGAGAAAGGCTGTAGTACTCAAGTGGGTGTCACTGTACAGCATCAGTTCAGTGTGAAGATTGGGACGTTCATTTTGCAGGAACGTATAAGGAATTTATATAAAAATGGGTTGTCTGGAGTTCCTCAAAGACTTTTTCCTGGGTTTCTGGGACTATGAGACTCCGAAAGTAATGGTGGTGAAGGACAGAAAACTAGGAGTCATATACAGAGCTGTGCAGTTCCTGGTCATCACATATTTCATTTGGTAAGAATCTGCTTTCCACTGTCTGTATGCTGTTATTTTTGTACCGAAAACTTGCTTTACATCAATCACAAAATGGATGCTTTTAATTGGTGATTTTTTATTATAGCCTATTTATCTCTGTTCTAGACAAACAGAGAACACTGAAATGCAAAACTTGAGTTATTTCATAGTCTCTGGGTGATTAATTTTAATATAAATCCAAAGAAAAATATATTTTGCATAAAAAGAACTTGATGAGTTTTTTTTGTTGTTGTTACCTTTTGGTTTGTTTTGAAGTACGGCTGCAAAGAAGACAAAACAAATGCAGAAGTAATGCAATAAAAATGTCAATAGATACAAATCAGTGATATAGAGATGTAAGTATAGCCTAGATGAAATGTCAAATCTAATTAAAACCATTTCAATTTCAACTTTAGCCATATTTGATCTGAACCCCCTCATCCCACCTTCAACTATTTTAAATGTTTGTTCTCATGTTCTTTTATTCATATAAGAAATTCCTCTATTACACATGAAGGTGTCTTTTGTTTTTCAAGTTGTTCATGTGTACAGATAATGCATGCATGTTTTATTTGTGCAGGCATGTATTTATCAGTCAGAAAGCGTATCAGGAGACCGAGACGCGTCCAGAGAGCTCGGTGTACACTGAGATGAGAGGTGTGGCCATGCTGGAAGACAGCGTTCAGGACACAACAGAATACGTCAGACCATCTGAGGTGAATAAACGGCATTATTTTACTCCAAAAAAAGTTTCCAGGGCAGACCAGATATCCTTTGTCACTTCAGATACTGTGATCAAATCAAATTTTCCCTGCTAGGTAGTCTTGCCATGCATGGTCAACATTACTATTAATTGATTGAAAAATCATTTAAAACCCTGGATTTCTTAACACACAGGGTGGTGATGTAATCAGTACAATTCTTAGAAGAGAAGTGACTCATGATCAGACGCAGGGCACATGTGCAGAGGTGAGTGCAAAACACATACACAACTGCATATGAATACAAAGTATTCGTGTTTTGGTTGGAAAGATTGGTCCGAGTCAAACAGCATTTTCTTCTTTGTTTTTCAGCATTACAGTGTTGCCAATGCAAACTGCACACAAGATTCTGACTGCGCTCAAGGAGAAATAGATTTTGATGGTCATGGTGGGGTTTACTTTTATAATAAATGCATACAGTGGGGCCCTCTTTTCCCCCTCTGATGTTATTTTTTAAATCTAAAACTAACTAAATAAACTTGATTAACTGATTCATTCATTAAAAAATTAATTATTGTGACTTCATTGTATAAATATAAATATCAAAATCATTTCAGGAATTGGCAGAACACTTAACCCTTGTGCGTCAATTAAAATAAGTTACACATAGGTCCATAGTGGACAAAAATGTCCATGTCAAAAAACTGTTTATAAATTTGAAGCTTGGGAGCACAGAGTTAAGTTTGGTCTCATTTTAAAGAAGACCCATGGCAGATTATTGTTGAAGTAAAAGAAGTTTAAAAAGTGAAACCAACAAAAAAAGTTCTAGATGTTTAGGTTTATGAAAATGATTTATGAACGGTTTTATATAAAATATATATTTTATGAAACATGTTGAACTCTATACCTGCTAGAAAATCAAAGCCATAAATCTAAACAAGTTGTATTCCAAATTTGAGGTTGATATCTCAAAAAATGAGCTTTCAGTAAGATTTTGTTTGGGCGCAGTACCAAATTTTCCCCATTAGATGCCAGCAAAACTCTGCTGGTGCACACAGTGGTTGGATTTGTGATTTGCAGTAGAGTTTTTCTCTCTCAAATATCACAAGAACACACACACAATTTTTTTTTTTTATGACACACATACAAACCACACTCTGACATCCATACCAACACACCCACACAATTATAGCTGCATTATTTATCCAATTGGCTCTATAATATGCAGAAGCAGAAAACAGAAATAAAGCGAGTATTTTCTTTATAGGTCAAACCTGAAAAAATGGCACCATCTGGTAAAAAATAGTAAAAAATTTAATTTTAAAGCCTTGCCAATATAATGAAAGCCTATCAACAAAAATTGCATAATTTTACAGTTAAATGGCACTGCGATTAAAAATAGCAGTTTTAATGGGTTTCAATGGGGACATTTTTGTCCTTAAGGTCCTGAGAGGAACAATTTTTTGTACCTAGTGCAAAACAGATTTATTAAAGGAAATGGAAGTGAAATAGTAAAATTCCAATAAAAATACACACCTGTGCCAAAATGTATGCAGTTGGCAATAACACAGGCAAAATGATAAAAAAAACAAAACTGAAAAGGACAAAAATGTCCAAAAGGTCGCACTAGGGTTAATGACTTGGTGTTATATCGACATGTGAACTTGTTATTGAACAGGTCAAAGAACAGGACGGTGTATCCAGTACTACAACTACACATTCAAGACCTGTGAGATCAAATCCTGGTGTCCCATTGAGGAATATGCTGTTGTCAGGTATTGTGCTTTTATTGACTGATCTGTCAGAAATCAAACTGAGAAATGCACTAAAATGTCTTTCTTGTCCCTTACAGAGAACCAGCTTTGGAACAGGCCATTAATTTCACAGTGTTCATAAAGAATGCCATCCATTTCCCAAAGTTTAAAGTTCTGAGGCACGTCGATGGGTTTCAGCATATTTTATAAACCAGAGGATATGTCTAAGCAATGCCAGAATGCTTTTTAATGTTTTGTTTGATCAAGAAAAAGCATATAGTAAAACATAAATGTTATCAGAAATTCCTGTGCACACTACTGTTCAAAAGTTTTGGTACGATTATTTATTATTTTTGAAAGAAGTCTCTTATGCTCTCTAAGGCTGCATGTAATTGATCAAATATACAGTACAAACAATAATAATGTGAAATATTATTACAATTTAAAATAATTTTCTATTATAAAACAGATAGTTCCGGTCCTTGATTCTGATTGGTTGAGCAGCGTTCAAAGCTGTTGTAAATTACTCTACAATCATACACCTTTGTTTACATTTGTGTCGCTCGGCAACCACTTTGTTGCACCCACAACCGTTTCTGAGGAACTACATTTTACATTTTATTTGCTTTGTTTTATTTTGTGAAACCTTGCTACATATATGGAATAAACGTTTTATAAAAGCAATAATCCCCGTAGACTCCGCTCCGCGTCGTGCCTAACAACGCCCCTTAGCTGTTATAAATTCACTGTAAACCACGGCTTCTTGGGGCTTATTGCTTTATTTGAATATATTTTAAAATGTCATTAATTCCTGTGATGCAAAGCATTACTCCAGTCTTCAGTGTCACATGATCCTTCAGAAATCATTCTAATATGCTGATCTGCTGCTCATGAAACATTTGTTATTACCAATGTTGAACAGTTGTGCTGCTATGTATGTAGAAACTGTGATACACTTTTGTCAGGATTCTTTGGTAAATAGAAAGTTCAAAATAACAGCATTTATTTTGTAACATTAAAAATGTCTTTACTGCCACTTTAATTGAATGAAAATTGAATGCACCCTTGCTGAATTAATGTTTATACTCATGAAATGACTTATGGTTTCAACTATAGGGGCAACATCAAACCAAACAAGCCAAAGAAATTGTTACGTTGCCATTATCACCCAGAAACCAACCCGTATTGTCCAGTGTTTAGCCTGGGCTTCATCGCAGCGCAGGCCCGAGAGAAATTCAGCGAACTTTGCAGAACGGCATGTACACGGCTTAATGTCAAACAACAAATCAGCATTTTTTTCCTCCTGAATTCAGTCATTTGTAACAGTGTTAATGCATATTTTGAATGTCATTTTATTTAGGGTGGAATAATTGGCGTGTTCATTAACTGGAAGTGTGATTTTGATGTGGATCCGTCAAAGTGCATTCCAACATATTCATTCAGAAGACTAGACATGAGAAAAGACCTGCCCAGCTCAGGATATTACTACAGGTATGAGCTCTCTATATGAATTTCAAAAATCAATTGTAATTAACATGATGATCAATTAGTTCCTAATGTTTATTTAGAAACATATTAACTTCCAAACATTTCAGGTTTGCCAAATATTACCATAAGGATGGTGTGGAGTACAGGACACTCATAAAAGCCTATGGGATTCGCCTGGATGTCATTGTTCATGGACATGTGAGTCCAAACAGGAAGTACATTAGTGACATGTTGACGCCTCATATTGAATCTCTATACATTTCTTTTCAGGCGGGAAGATTTAGTCTGATTCCAACCATCATCAACACAGTCACGGCCATGACGTCAGTAGGAATTGTACGTTTTTTTGCTGGATGCATATTAAAAACATGGTTATTTTGGGTTAAAGTGTGAGATAATGATGTCTTAATGACACTGATGGCAGACATAAACATTTCACAAATTGCATTATGGAAATGATTCTCAGGTTTCACTCACAGTGCTTGATCTGGAGCCACCCTGTTGGAAAGAGGCATTTACAGACATATACAGCTTGTGTTCATTTGTCCTAATGCTTAATATGAGTAAATGTTGTCTCATTTTTTGTCATCTATAGTGCTCTATCATCTGTGACTGGATCATGCTGACGTTTATCGATAAGAATGAAGTCTTCAGTGAAAAGAAGTTTGATGATGTAAGTTAAAAGGATGGAGAATATTACACAGAGTTGTAAATAAAACATTATGGGAGTACGTTTTACAAGAAAATAGTATTTCAGTTCTTCGCCTTGAAGTTACTTGCTTTGTAATTGTAAAATTTGCTAGCAATTTCTGAGAAAAAGTAAGCCCTACACCGAAAAAAAAAAATTGGTGTCACTCATAAATTGCTAGTAAACTTCACTAATAATTACAAATACAGTAAATGTCAAGTAACACATTTCAATAAATGTGAAATTTTGAAGTAGAAAGACGGAAGTAATATTTTATGAAAGCTTGTTTCCACCACAGGATAAAAAAAGGTAATTGCAAATGTAATTTATTATCTCATAATTCAGAAATTTTTTTTTTTTTGCAATTCTAAGTTTATATCTCAATTCTTTTTCAATTTCATTGCATAAAATGCTACAATCACCTTAAAAAATTAAAAAAAAATTGCTTAAAATTAGATTTGCTAGATTTAAAATCAGTATTCTGAAAAAAAGTTAAAATTGTGAGATGTAAACATGGAAGTGATGCCAAAAGTCAGAATTATGAGTTTATGTTTTGAAAATCAGAATTTATATCTCACAAAAGTCTGAATTGTGAGATATAACCAGTTACCTGCAGCAGAAAAAAAGTTTCCATAGTATTTTCTATTTCAGTTATTTTAGTTCTACTTACATTGAAAAATAATTTTTACAGTGTATATTGTGGTTAGAATGTTTTTAATATGACTCTTGAGGGTCATTCATTGAGAGATATTCGAAAGATTTTTCCCAGTTTTAAAACATGGCAGGCAATAAATGACAACATTTTTATTTTCTATTTCTCGAACAGAATAATCAAAAGCTTCCATTTCTTTAACCAGGTCTCCAAGAAACCCAGTCAGCCAATCACAACAGACCTCACGCTTACAAGCTATGGCTCCACCCACTCTGACCTCTCAGATGGCGTGCCATTATAAAACATCCTGCCATCACCGAAAACTCTCCAGTGACAGCATGCTGCCAAATATACAGCACAGTAGGACATTTTTACTAAAAGAACAGGATATTCTCCTGTCGTAGGAAGCACAAAATGTCATATCTGAATCTAGAAAGGCTTCAAAAACATGCAAAACCAAGTATCCGTTAAGCTTAGCTTCAATAAATGTTAAACAACGATCACCATTTGATATGCTTAGTGTTTAATTCAACTACGCAACGGGTTTGCATGTATCCCCTCCATCTTTGAACAGTCATGAAAATATGTTGTAATGTTTTCCTTTTGTAAAATGTGACATATTTCAATGAAAAAAAAATCTTCAGTAAGAAAAACAATCACTGAATATTCGGTTTCATGTAAATGTGTCACATGATTCAATCCAGAAGACCCAGAGAAGCATTTGTTTTGATCAGACTGTTAATATTTTGAATTTTTTAAAAATTTCATATCAACTTTAAAGTGTGACACTAAATAGGGCTGCACAATTAATCGAAATTCTAATCGCGATTACAATTATGGATGACACAATTACATAATCGCTCAAAACGGCAATTAATCGTTCAAAGTCCACTTATGTTGTTCTGCACACTTAACATGTTTTTTTCTTTCTAAATGTTATCTTCAGGGTTTTTCCATTGTTTTAGTTTTAGTATAACATTATAATACCATTCATATTTGTACTTTTTTTATAATTTAAAGAAGAAACCAATCCAATGTATAGTTAGGCTTAATACTATAGAAAAGCACTAAAGGTTTTTCAGTTAGTGTTTTCAGCTTGTTTATTTTCATATAAAAATACGGCATGCAGTTGCATCAAACAATGGTATAAACATCATTCAATGTAAATAGTGATAATCGTAATTAATAATCGCAATTACAATTTCAAGGGAATAATCGACAATTATGATTTTTGTCATAATCGTGCAGCTCTAACACTAAATTCATCTGGTGATTAAAAAAAGTACTAAAAGATCCTTTCCAAATGATTCTCTCTTTTTCTGGGAACCTTCTTTCATCAAAAGTCATCTCGTATAAGGAAAGATGAGACGGTTTCTCCAAAGAGCAGCACTCGCTCTGCTAACCTGATAACAACTCTTCCTATGATATTGGTTACAGTAATGAAATTTAGGGGAAGAGGAACTGCGTCTGCCCAGCTCTACTCTAAATGTGATTAATAGAAACGTATCGATTTATGCAGCTCACACTTTTGAGGTTTATGGATCAGTCTTTTAAGTAATGATCAAGGGTACATATAAAACCTGATCTCCCCAGACAGGAAAAGAGACTGAAACCAGATGCTGAAGAAAATGGACAGACAATGAACTTGGCAGTAGGACTATGTAGCGTTTGTCTACAGCACAACATACTCTTATATCCATTCCTCACAACACTTCTATTGGCTTATTAAAAAAACAAAAAAAATTGTAGAAGATTACTAATTATAATTTCGGAATTTTTACACATTGTTGTTGACAATATTTGTTTGTTTTTTTCTTTTATTTACAACCGAATGCTCACCAAGGCTGCACATATTTGATTATACAGTCCAATTTGAATATTTTTTTAAATGTAATTTATTCCTGATGCAAAGCTGAATTTTTTTCATTATCATTACTCCAGTCTTCAGTGTCACATGATCCTTCAGAAATCATTCTAATATGCTGATTTCCTGCTCAAGAAACATTTCATATTAGCAATGTTGAAAATCAATGTTTACAGTCATTTTTGATCAACATAATGCTTCCTTGCTCAATATAAGTTTTTAATTTCTTTCAAAAATAAAAATACATTATATTATTTAAAATAAATATTGAATTTTATTTTAATTATTTTAAATTGTGTTTCATTTAAGTATTCGTTTTATTTTATTATAGCAATAAATATTTAATTAATTTAATAAAAACGATTTAAAATTGCATTTAACCAAATTTTGTACAATAACAAAAATAATATTAAATAATAATTAAATGATTATTAAATAGTTTGACCTTCTGAGATTGAAAAACATTTTCTGAAATATTAAGCTCCTACTTTGACCATTTGCTGGGGGCGAAAAAAGAAAGAAATCTTCTAAAGTGTTTCAGACCCTATTCTGAAGAAAATGCCTTTTGCTCTTATGGGAGAAAGAAACATTTCAGTTAAAGTGGTGAGTACAGCAATGCCAATTCACAACAGTGGTTGGATTCAAATTGCACATTGCACAGCATGTCATACATCTCCATGACGTCCAGGTCTTGGCCTCAGAGATAAGAAATCAAATTATAATGTGGTAATGTAGAGTGGGCAGGAGCCAGGCAGTGATGTGGATGTCTCATTAAGTTAAACTGGGTAGTTGCTGGCTATTGCACCATCCTATATGTGGTTACAAAAATGTAAAAGCCATATTCTTTACAGAATTAAACTCATAAACGTCAAAAAGAAGCAATATCTAAACAGACCATTACTAAAGAGACATATTAGTTGCATGCCACTATGAACAAGAGTGATACTCCTCATCTGCAAATATCATTGCAGATTCAGTTAGTAACCATAAATGACCAAAATCATAATTTGCATTCGATTACTTAGGAAGTAGTGATTGAAGATCATTGCAAAAGTTGATTCTTCATTTACAAAAATATTTATTAACACACAAATAAAAAAGTTCCAGTACCAAAATTGTTCCACTGTTTCATATGAATTCAGATCTGTACAAATGGCTCAAATGACACATTGTTTGGCATAAATGATGGAGTGTATCCGGTGAAAAAGCACCTATGCGTTCATACTAAGGACCCAGTCAATGTTCTCTAGCAGGAAGTTCATGTTATAGTGGGCGGCAATGTTCCGGAACACTTCCACCTGCTCAGTGAAGCTCTGTAAACATGCAAACAAGTGGAAATGAGCAAACATGAGACATTACATGACTAAACGAACATTTGTAGGTGGTCCATTAGCTGTAAAACCTACATTGAGTATTCAAAAGTTTGAGGTCTGTAATATTTTAAAAATATTTTTGAAAGAAGTCTCTTATGTTCATTTTGTCGAAATGTAGCATTACATCACTTGTTCAGCAATGGATCCTCTGATTAAAAAAAGTACTAAAAGATCCTTTCCAAATGATTCTCTCTTTTTCTGGGAACCTTCTTTCATCAAAAGTCATCTCGTATAAGGAAAGATGAGACGGTTTCTCCAAAGAGCAGCACTCGCTCTGCTAACCTGATAACAACTCTTCCTATGATATTGGTTACAGTAATGAAATTTAGGGGAAGAGGAACTGCGTCTGCCCAGCTCTACTCTAAATGTGATTAATAGAAACGTATCGATTTATGCAGCTCACACTTTTGAGGTTTATGGATCAGTCTTTTAAGTAATGATCAAGGGTACATATAAAACCTGATCTCCCCAGACAGGAAAAGAGACTGAAACCAGATGCTGAAGAAAATGGACAGACAATGAACTTGGCAGTAGGACTATGTAGCGTTTGTCTACAGCACAACATACTCTTATATCCATTCCTCACAACACTTCTATTGGCTTATTAAAAAAACAAAAAAAATTGTAGAAGATTACTAATTATAATTTCGGAATTTTTACACATTGTTGTTGACAATATTTGTTTGTTTTTTTCTTTTATTTACAACCGAATGCTCACCAAGGCTGCACATATTTGATTATACAGTCCAATTTGAATATTTTTTTAAATGTAATTTATTCCTGATGCAAAGCTGAATTTTTTTCATTATCATTACTCCAGTCTTCAGTGTCACATGATCCTTCAGAAATCATTCTAATATGCTGATTTCCTGCTCAAGAAACATTTCATATTAGCAATGTTGAAAATCAATGTTTACAGTCATTTTTGATCAACATAATGCTTCCTTGCTCAATATAAGTTTTTAATTTCTTTCAAAAATAAAAATACATTATATTATTTAAAATAAATATTGAATTTTATTTTAATTATTTTAAATTGTGTTTCATTTAAGTATTCGTTTTATTTTATTATAGCAATAAATATTTAATTAATTTAATAAAAACGATTTAAAATTGCATTTAACCAAATTTTGTACAATAACAAAAATAATATTAAATAATAATTAAATGATTATTAAATAGTTTGACCTTCTGAGATTGAAAAACATTTTCTGAAATATTAAGCTCCTACTTTGACCATTTGCTGGGGGCGAAAAAAGAAAGAAATCTTCTAAAGTGTTTCAGACCCTATTCTGAAGAAAATGCCTTTTGCTCTTATGGGAGAAAGAAACATTTCAGTTAAAGTGGTGAGTAGAGCAATGCCAATTCACAACAGTGGTTGGATTCAAATTGCACATTGCACAGCATGTCATACATCTCCATGACGTCCAGGTCTTGGCCTCAGAGATAAGAAATCAAATTATAATGTGGTAATGTAGAGTGGGCAGGAGCCAGGCAGTGATGTGGATGTCTCATTAAGTTAAACTGGGTAGTTGCTGGCTATTGCACCATCCTATATGTGGTTACAAAAATGTAAAAGCCATATTCTTTACAGAATTAAACTCATAAACGTCAAAAAGAAGCAATATCTAAACAGACCATTACTAAAGAGACATATTAGTTGCATGCCACTATGAATACTCCTCATCTTCCTCATCTGCAAATATCATTGCAGATTCAGTTAGTAACCATAAATGACCAAAATCATAAGATTACTTAGATTACTTAGGAAGTAGTGATTGAAGATCATTGCAAAAGTTGATTCTTCATTTACAAAAATATTTATTAACACACAAATAAAAAAGTTCCAGTACCAAAATTGTTCCACTGTTTCATATGAATTCAGATCTGTACAAATGGCTCAAATGACACATTGTTTGGCATAAATGATGGAGTGTATCCGGTGAAAAAGCATCTATGCGTTCATACTAAGGACCCAGTCAATGTTCTCTAGCAGGAAGTTCATGTTATAGTGGGCGGCAATGTTCCGGAACACTTCCACCTGCTCAGTGAAGCTCTGTAAACATGCAAACAAGTGGAAATGAGCAAACATGAGACATTACATGACTAAACGAACATTTGTAGGTGGTCCATTAGCTGTAAAACCTACATTGAGTATTCAAAAGTTTGAGGTCTGTAATATTTTAAAAATATTTTTGAAAGAAGTCTCTTATGTTCATTTTGTCGAAATGTAGCATTACATCACTTGTTCAGCAATGGATCCTCTGCAGTGAATGGGTGCCGTCAGAATGAGAGTCCAAACAGCTGATAAAAACATCACAATAACTCACACCACTCCAGTCCATCAGTTAATGTCTTGTGAAGCAAAAAGCTGCGTGTTTATAAGAAAACAAATCTATTAAGACATTTTAACATTAAACTGTTGCTTCTGGCCAAAATATGAGTCCATAGGGCTGTAACGGTACATAAACATGACGGTTCGGTGTGTACCTCGGTTTTTACGTCACGGTTCGGTATGTTTCAGTACAGCAGGGGGGAAAAACTATACATCAAATTGCTTTTTTATTATTATTAAACAATGGTTTACTGAACAAATTGCTTTCTTTAAATAAATTCAATTAATATTACAATTTTCTTATGGATAAAAATCTACCTTAGGTTTGCTCTAAACAGGGAGCCCTTTTACATTACTATAAGGTTACAATTAACAACAGAGCCCAAACTTAAATTTAATTGCTATTTATTTTTAAATATAATCAACACTCAACTTAAAAAAAAAGTATGCAAACATGTAAAGCTATTTTAAAGCTATTAGAAAAGCAAAATCTGAGTATTATAAAAGGCAATTCTCCAATTGTTCCTCAAATTCAAGAACTTATTGGAGTACGGTAAAAGAACTAGAAAACAAACATTTGTTACCACAGGGACCTGTTTCACTTAATAACGAAGATATTGTTGTTACAGACAAAGCAAAAGTAGCAGATCTTTTAAATAAACATTTTATTAGAGCAAGTAATTTATTTGAGAATCATGTTCTTAGACAGTATATTAATAAAACGAGACATATAAGAAACATTCAAACTATTTTACCTTTGAGTTTTTCTCTAAAACCAGTTAATAAGTTACAGGTCTGGCATGAATTACGTAAACTTAACTCAAAAAAGCCTGCTGGTTTAGATGCTTTAGATCCTTTCTTTTTTAAAGTAGGTGCATCAATTATATGTGAACCCTTAACATATATTTTCAATTTATCTATAACTACAGCTGAAATACCTAAAATTTGGAAAGTAGCCATTGTATCTCCTGTCTATAAGAGTGGTGATAAAACGGATCCAAATTCATATCGTCCAATCTCAGTTTTGCCTTGTGTTGCAAAGGTGACGGAAAAACTAATTAAGAAGCAATTGATAGGGTTTCTTAATACAAATAACATCTTATCTAAAGTTCAATCTGGTTTTCGTTCTTCATTTAGTTGTACTACAGCAGTTGTAAAAGTTATGAATGATATCTATAATGCATTAGAAACACAACAATTTTGTGCAGCTATTTTTATTGACCTTGCTAAAGCTTTCGATACAATTGATCATTCTATATTGTTATCCAGATTACGTAGTATTGGTGTGTCTAATTTAACCCTATCTTGGTTTTCTAACTATTTATTTAAAAGATCCCAATATGTAAAGATTGACCAACAATTATCAGAACCATTAGCTATTAATAAAGGGGTCCCTCAGGGCTCTGTTTTAGCATCAACCCTGTTTTCAATCTATTTTAATAATATTTCTCAGGTTATCAGTAGTCAGAAAACCTATATTCACCTATATGCGGATGATGCGATTCTTTATGCTGTGGGATCGTCACATGATGAAGTTTTAAACCAGGTACAGGATAGTTTTAATAATATTCAAGATGCTTTTATTGACCTGAATCTAGTTTTAAATAGCACAAAAACAAAAGTAATGTGGTTTGGAAAAAAACAACTAAATAATAAAGACATCATAACTTCGGATGGGGCGATAATTGAGGTAGTATCCTCACATAAATATCTCGGAATCTGGCTTGATAGCTCCTTGACTTTTACTACCCACATAACTAACATCCAGAAGAAAGTTAAATCTAGACTTGGTTTCTTGTTTCGAAATAGATCTGTGTTTACCAAGTCAGCCAATAAATATCTTGTTGAAACTACTATTTTAGCTTTTTTTATGCTTGTTTGATTATGGTGATGTGATATATAGAAATGCACGTAAAGGTGTTCTGGAGCAATTAGATGTTATATCATGCAGCAATTAGATTGATTACTAATGCACCTTACAGAACGCATCATTGCGAATTATACTCCCTTTTGAATTGGACATCATTGCATACAAGACGAGAAATCCACTGGTATATTTTTATTTACAAAGTTCTACTGGGCTTATTACCAGAATATCTTCAAAAGTTGCTGAAACCTCATTCTAATACTTATACAACTCGATCATCTAATTATATTTCCTTGGCTATCCCTAGAAAGAAAACTACTTATGGTCGTTCTGGCTTTGAATTTGCAGCCCCAAATTATTGGAATGTGCTACAAAAGTTATTGAAATTAGAGACAAATATTCCAGTATGTACATAAAAAAAATTACTAGTAAGTGCTCTGACCTCGACCTGTAAATGTTTGAACTGAGATTTTCTTTTTCTTTTATGTGTTTTATGTATTGTAATATATGTTTGTATGATGTTATATGATGTTGTTTCTCAGGAGATATTAATTCTCCTGCCAGGCTGTTATTGTAAATAAGAAATTGTTCTTAATTAATTTGCCCGGTTAAATAAAGGTTAAATAAAAAAATAAAATAAAAAATGTAAATTATACTTAATGCAGTTTTTTAATTAACTTCTAAATTATAAAATTTCTAGGCCTATGTTGTTGTTGAAACATATTCATTTACACAGTTGCTGTCATAACTTGTTTCATAACAGATTTATTTAAACACACATTAAAAAAATAAAGACATCACTAACAGGTAAATGTAAAATATGAGTATATAGTCCAATATCTTGTGAAATGCTCTTCACTGGACTTAATTTCTCTAGTGAACTAACGAGCTGTGGACCCTAAGGTAATGAAATGCTACGTGACATTTTGTTTACTAGCTGTTTTATTGACGTCTTTCAATGGTTAAAACACTGATTGAGTGATTACATGAGGCATGAGATGTTCATTCATGTTTATTTCGCGTTAAAACTAGTAGTAAATAGTAAGGGATGATCGCGTTCACTTGCGCTGACGTTTCAACTGAGGCGTTTATACAGCGATCGGTCACGCCACATCAAAGAGCGCCAAAATGGAATTAGTTGTTTGAATTTCCTGAAAAAAATTAACTTCATTTGAAAGATGAGACTATGTTTCTTATCAAAAGTAACAGTACATTAAACTGGAAGTTTCTAATTAAGTTCCACTCGTGCAGTGGTTAAAACAACGCTGTATTTGTTCGGTACACATGCGTACCGAACTGAAAGACCCATACCGAAAATTTTTGGTACGAATGTGTGTACCGTTACAGCCCTAATAATCTATAATAACACTTCCTCCAGTGGAAAAGTTCATCCCCTGTCATCCTCTCACATGAAAATTCACCAACATATTTGTTTAGTACCATTTTCACTTGTAAATGGTGCTTGATTTGTGTATATTTCTTTTCTGATTTAGACGAGACAACTTTTTCACTGGAATAAAGCAATAGGAATATATTTCTCGTATTTTAGTTGGAAGCAACGTTTTGAAGTTAAAAACGTTTTGGATTTGTTTCTCACAAACATGCAGCTTTTCGCTTTACAAGACATTAATTGATGGACTGGAGTGGTGTGAATTACTGTGATGTTTTTATCAGCTGTTTGGACTGCAGAGGATCCATTGGTGAGCAAGTGATGTAATGCTAAATTTCTCCAAATCTGTTCCCATGAAGAACCAAACTCATCTACATCTTCATTTTCAGCAAATTTGTATTTTTTGGTTAACTATTCCTTTAATGCAGGGCTGTCCAAACTCGGTCCTGGAGGGCCGGTGTCCTGCAGAGTTTCGCTCCAACCCTAATTAAACACACCTGAACCAGCTAATCAAGCTCTTACTAGGCATAGAAATTTCCAGTCAGGTGTGTTGAGGCAAGTTGGAGCTAAACTCTGCAGGACACCGGCCCTCCAGGACCGAGTTTGGA
>NW_015536624.1:2973098-2981267 GCF_001515605.1 Sinocyclocheilus anshuiensis | reverse complement strand
CCGGTGTCCTGCAGAGTTTAGCTCCAACCCTAATTAAACACACCTGAACCAGCTAATCAAGCTCTTACTAGGCATAGAAATTTCCAGTCAGGTGTGTTGAGGCAAGTTGGAGCTAAACTCTGCAGGACACCGGCCCTCCAGGACCGAGTTTGGACAGCCCTGCTTTAATGCATCCTTTCTGAATAGAAATATTGATTTCTTTCTAAATAAGTAAATCTTTTGATCAGTAGTAATACTAATATGTGGAAGTATTAGCAATTTAGTTTAGCATAAATACCTTTGTGGTGAAGCTGAGGTTGAAATCTCCAGCACAGCTACAGTACAGCGGCATGTTTGCTTCCTTCACTCCTTTGCATTTGGAACATTCCTATGATGGGATAAAGTTCCATTTACATAAGTGAAGCTCAATGGATGTGCATATACATTACACTGGGACATTTAACACTCAAACATTTTACTTTTCCAAAGCCTTCAAAACCCTCTGAAAGCATCAGAAACATGGTAAATAATGCTGTTTGTGTCCCTCACCAGGTCTTGTAGTGTGTAACTCATGAGCTTCTTCTGGAGCGCCTCCACCAGGGCCATTTCTATGGACTCTGTGTCGTATTGGGCCTGACAGTTAGAGCAGAACCACTGAGGAAGAACTGAACCATCCTACATTGGTAAAAAGGAAAGAAGAGCAAAGTGAGAATATTACAGCCCTTTTTAGCTAGCTTAATCACATGACAAAGGTCTGAACATGGGAAAACACCAAGTAGTATTAGCTTAATGACTTTCAAAAAACCACTGGAATCCATTAAGCAAATGTAAACATGAATGAGTAGCAAAACATTAACCGCACATTCAAATAAGAGATAAACTGTAACAAGAGCCCTGTTGTTACCTGGGAAACTGCAGGGTCTTTGCAGAGGTCAAGGTCACGACAGAAGTTACAGTGGTGGCAGATGACCTCTGGCAGGATGTAGGACTTGCAGGGGTCATGGAACTGGGCATCCTCCGAAAATTCTCCAACATCCACCAGTCGCAAAAGATCTCGTTTCAGTTTGTTCACCTGATTGACAATGTTGGCGTCCAGAGAGAGCACCTGAAGGGACGTTACAAACAGAAACAACATCAGACAGGTGTGAGGTCTTCGTAAAAATGTACTCTACTGTTCAAAAAGTTTGTGGTTGGCAAGAAGTCTCTTATGCTCTCCAATTTATTTGATCCAAAATACAGTAAAAACAGTAATGTTTCAGCTAATCTGAATCTTCAGCAACATAATCATTGCTGAAAACACTTGCTGCTTAATTGTTTTTGTGGAAACTGACATGTTTTTTTTTTTTTTTAGGATTCTTTGATAAATAGAATGTTCAAACAAACAGCGTTTATTTGAAATAGAAGCTTTTATAAAAGTTTTTACTGTCACTGTCATGTGTTGTTAAGAGTTTAAAACACAATACTGCAGTATAAAAACACAGGAGCAGGAGGTGCGTGTTGATACCTGGCAGACGTATTTAATAAACTCCAGAGCTGGGTTGTTGAGGGGCAAGTGAGAACCAGGAAGAACAGGAAACATCTCAGATGGGAGCGTAACACTACGAGTGCTTGACACCTTCTTCTGAATCTTCTGAGTGATGGTGAAGAAGTTGTGTGTGAGTTCACTTGACACATACTCCTGAGAGAATGTAATCATACCTACAACAGCACAAACACAAGAAAAATAAAAACACTTTTAAAAAAATATTGTAAAACATTTTTTTTTTTCAATATTTCAACTTTGAAAATATCAACTCTAATGTGTATTTGAAAATATGAAATTAAAATATTTTAATCAAACAATAGTCCAAATAATTCATCAGGATTAATTTCATGGAAAGTGTATTAGAGAATACAGTCATAAATAACCCATTACAAAAGCACTCAATATTTTGGAACAGACAAAGCTGAACTGTTTTAGTTCTTACCAGGAAGTGCACTGACATCCCCAGTTGGCTGCTGGGATACTTGGGTCGCTCCTCGTCTCTTAATGGGAGTAGCACCAGGGGCGTTTCGCCGAAGCTCTTGTTTCATGCTGTGATAGACAGCTGCAATGTAGGCTGCAAACAACCCACCAAATATAATGAAATGATGAGAAATTATAATAAAATTGACTTAGGGCTGCACAAAAAAAAAAAAAAGTATGATAAAAATTGTCATTATGATTCAGAATGTATTAAAAAAATTTCAGGTTTCATGTTTTTGTGTTCCAGGTTTGTAGGGCTGGACAATTTGACCAAGATTTTGTGATTGTATATTTAAAAAAAAATTGACTTGGGGCTGCAAAAAAAAAAAAAAAAGTATGATAAAAATTGTCATTATGATTCAGAATGTATTAAAAAAATTTCAGGTTTCATGTTTTTGTGTTCCAGGTTTGTAGGGCTGGACAATTTGACCAAGATTTTGTGATTGTATATCAACTTGACTATAAAATAATAATTTTTATCATTATTACTACTACTAAATAAAATTACTAAATAAAAACAAAAATAAGAAACATTACTATAATATTTCATTGTAAAATAAAGTTTAATTATTTAAGAAAAAAATGTAATAATTCTATTGTAATTTTACAGTTGCAGTGAAAATCTCATATTTATGGATGTCTTAATTTCTACATTTTTAAACATTAAACCGTCAAACGTTTATTTTGATGGAAAACCACAGAGAGCCCTTAAAGCATCTCTTTTGTTGCTAAAGGTTTTTTTATTACACATTTGGGAAGATGATTGATGCATGTTGCTTTTCCAAATGCATGTTAGAGCAACCCAAACTTAAAGCAGATGCAAAGATGGAGCTGCTCACAAGTAAGAACACAATGCTGCACTTCACTCTAAAACACGCAGTGTATATATTAATTTAATTATATTAAATTAAAGCCATGCTGCAATATCAAGTTATATTTTGATTATTTGTGCAGTCCTAAATTGTCCTACATGAAACAAAAAACACAAACTCATTTTTATTATAAGGCTGAACAATCCGACAGTGAGAGGAATTTTGAAAGGTCAAACTAATTAAACCTGTAATTTTACCTGAAATGACCATGAGAAAGTATTTCTGACAGGATGCTGTCTGAGGAAGGTACTGCATGATGTTCCAGTTACTTTCAATCAAGTCTTCTACATCATCTTCCACATCCTGTTCTTCATCGTCCCCTTGGTTTTCTTCATCTTCTTCCTCCTCCTCACTTCCATCCTCCTCCTCTACATCCTTCTTTTTCTTCTTTTCATTGCCATGCTAGAATGGATAAAAATGTGTTGAAACTCAACTTGAATAGTTAAAATGCCAACAATTTTTTTACACAGAAAATTTCTTAACTTGTAAAGAAGAACAAGTGGTTTCTAGGCCCTGTGCTTTACCTCTCCATACAGAAGGCTAGAGGGCAGCTTTCCCTTCACTCCTCCATAGTTAGATGGATCCATCCACAGCAGAAACTCCCAACAGCGTGAGAATGTGATGGACAGAGAGTGGAAGATCTCCTTTGAATGAATACTAATGCCGAGACACAAGACAGGAAGACAAACAGTAAACAGAAAATGAAGCCTGGACTTCAGACTTTCACATTGCATAAGAAACTAGGTTAAGAGTCTAGACGAGAATGGAAAAAAAATAAAAAGGTTTAAAACCTGTTAGTGATGTACTCCACGTATGCAACGGCGTCATCAATGCGCCGTTTCTTAGTGCAGAGGATGAGACGGTTGAAGTTTCCATAGATCACAGATGATCCCAGGCGCTTAAACTCTGCCACAAGTCTGACATGTTTAGAATAAGAGGTGTGAACAACACAAGTAGTCATTCTGTGGCTCAAACAGCACCGCATGGTTCTATCAACACCAAAGTCATGGGTTTAACTGATAATGTATACTTTGAAAGTGGCTTTGGGCAAAAGCATCTGCCGTGTTAAATCAAATGCAATTAAAATAAAAACTAAAAAGCTATTTTAAGACAAAGTTCTGAAACTGCAGATAAACTAATAGAGCAATTTTCTTTAACCCCAAACATCAAATTAAAATATAAAAACTTGGTAGTCTGTGAGCTGTACTCACTGCAGGAAGATCTTCTTCATCATGTTGAGGAGTGTGCAAGCAAGGGCCGGGTCGTACAGCAGAGAACTGGGTGATCGCAACCACCGGTAAAAATGCATCACCTGGTTATCAGCGTAGACATTATGATACTGCGTGATCTCTCGGACCCAACCGACAACCATACTCTTCAGAATCCTGCATGAGGACAGAAAATAGTGTTAACTAGGGATGTAACAATATCAAAATCTCACAATACGATATTGCGATATGAAGTCCACGATACAATTACTTTGAGAGTTCAAAATTAAGAGCTCCAACCCATGTTATTAACTAAGAAAACTTAAGTCAGAAAAAAGCCAGTGAATTGACTTTTACCTGAATTTTAAAGGGGACTTAACCCTCTTTTTATTTGTGATATACTCTCTCAATCACACTGGTGTTTTAGGAAGCCAAACAAATTAGAATATAATAATAATAACAACAGTGACAGTAGTAGCCATATATTGTAAAACAATTGCACTGTAAAATAAATGAAAATTAATAGTTCATAGGTATATTATTTTTGCTTTACACTACAGTAGGGAAATTACAATGCTTCTTTCCTAATTTCTACACTTGAAAGAGATATTTTGAATTTGGACTGCAGTAGCATTACCCATTTAAACCGCTAGCCATCAGCAATTCATGCTGCACATTTAAGCTTTTATTTTGACGTAAACGACAGTAGAGCTTTTATTTTGAAGGAAAACTCCAGCTTTGTTTGAGTATCGATACTTTCGATACTCGCGTCAGTATCGATATATCGATACTTTGGATCGATACGCCCATCCCTAAAGCTTCAGTGAAAACAGGCTTACAAAAACGCGTATCACTACACATCTAGTGAAATGCTGTAATCACCTGCTGCGAAAATAAAGCCTAAATGGTGGCAGTTGCGTTCCCAAACGCGTGCTAAACTCACAGCACGTGCAATAAACTAGTTCACTGCATTCATTCACTGTGAACGGAGCCGTTCTGAGGCGCGGAAAACACCGGATCAATGTTTGCGCTTCACTTTAAATCACGCAGCAAAAACAGACTTGATGAAGGGATTAAGCCATATTGTGCTTTCGGTTTTAATTCGTTTGACAGATAATGTGCCAAAGCATAATGGCCCAAAACAAATATTTTAAATATTGCACTTTTTGCCCAGAAGACCTATCGTTTCATATTGTCATGCGACCACGATAATAATTTTGTTATCGCGATATTGATAATATCGTTACATCCCGAGTGTTAACTCGTTTGTGTACACAGAGTTTTGAAGAAAAACAAGATGGATTACATTTGTTGGCCTTACTCATTTCTACATGCATACCTGAATGTGTTGGAGCAGAGCGCCGTCTCGTCATAGCTGGCCACTGTGTTTGCCCCCTGATTCCCTGACATCATTTCCTCCAGAGATGCATGCTGAATGACATCAAAGCTGACGCCCATGCTGGCCCCGCCTTCCATGTCGTTAACATGCTGGGACTGTAGAATGGTGTTTACTGCCAAACTCTGAATATCCAACTCCACACAAACTGGAAAAAAGCCAAAGTACTTCACAGACACTTTTTTTAAGAGCAAAAGCATTTTTTTTTTTTACTGATATTCACTTTTCAATCATATTTTTCTGAGGCCATTTGGTAGGTTTCTAAATAAATGCAAATAGCTACAGTACTCAATACTGGATAATTAATCTCATTCAAGTGTACATTTGAAAAATGTTTTGGTCAAATACTAATTTCTCTAAAAAAAATTTGTAGTAATGCACTTTTAAATCAAATGCAGTTACAATAAAAACTAAAAAGCTAAGACAAAGTTCTAAAACTGCAGATAAACAGGGTAACTTTCGTTAACCTCAAACATCAAGTTGAAATTTAAAAGCTTGGTAGTCTGTAAGCTGTACTCACAGCATGAGTACAGCTCACAGGATAAATTAACTTAAAAGTTTTGTTCAGAGAATTATTTAAATCTTGAATCTCAAGTGAGAAATGTAACTTATAAATAAATACATTTGTGACCACGTATCACACAAATTCGCATAATTATAATGGCATAAAAATCAGTGATTATCAGAGTTAATATGGTTAACTAAAACCGATACGATAACTGACTAAAATATCACGATACTACTATTGAACTGATACTACGACAAAACAGAACAAAAGGAAAAGTCATTGAATAACAGATGATTCAAATGGACATCATAGTTATTTTATATATAAAAAAATAAAATAAAAAATATCACATGCCAGTGCCACTGCACAGGACTATGGTGAGCAACTACCGAGCCTACAGGTATGTAGAGATCTTTGCTACATTGGTAAGTTAGCTAAAATGTTAAAGCCAAATCTTATTTCATTATATAGTAATTTTATTCATAATAACAATTTATTTCATGATATAGTCATTTTAGTTATTTTCTTTGTTATTAATAATAAGAACATAGATGCAAGTAACAACCTAAAGGACAAATACAATAAAACAAAGACACAAATGAAATAAATAAGGCCCTATCAGGGCTCCAGACTGCGACTAAAACGGTCCAAAATGCCAAAAATATTTGCGAGTGAAGTTTTTGCTGTGGTCGCCACTGGCGATCATTAACAATTCTCGTTTATAATCATTACTAATATGGCTTCTTCTTATCAAGATCTTAGTCTATGCTGTGTTCTGTTAATTCGTGAACTTCATATTATTTGAAGCGCACTTGCCGTCCAGTAATCGCAAAAAGCTTTGTGCTTTGTTACTTTTTAATAAACAAAGTACCAGTTTTTAAATTATTCAAAATTCATAACGAAATTCAAACAATAAATACAGTTTTGGCAATCTTTAATGCGGCAGGCGCGATCGCTTTAGTGCCTCAGTTCAAGCGGCAAGGGAACCCATTTGATCTTTCTTTTTACTACTATAGTACATAATGAACATTAATTAACATCAAAAGGTAGGCTATTTGATAAGAAAGCCTACAGTACAACTTACTGAAATGTCTCATGTAAAAGCTTATTCAGTGTTTCAAACTGCGTAAAATGTGTAAAGCTTGTAAACATTGCAACGTAATAATACATTTACCTCAGAATAACCATTCGGTGTCCATAAGCTCATCAGTCAGCTAGAAAAATAACTATAAAGAAGAGCATTTTGCTATATTTATGTGCTATTGCATATTAATATTTTTACTTAACCTCTTGTCTACATGATTCAAATGAATCATGATTCATTTTTCTAATTAAGAAAAACAGCCCGAAAGTGTAAAAGACATACATTCTTAAAAATAAAGGTGCTTAAAAAGTTCTTCACAGAACCATTTTTGGTTCCACAAAGAACCATTCAGTCAAAGGTTATTTAACCATCTCTTTCTCAATTTTTTATAATCTGAAGAACCTTCTTTCGCCACAAAGAATCTTTTGTGAAATGTAAAGGTTCTTCAGATGTTAAAGGTTCTTTATGAAACCATTTAGACAAAAAAGGTTCTTCTTTAAGTGAACCTTAGTTCCCAGGTCATCTACAAGATGGATTAAAATGCTGATAAAGTCAAGAAAAGATGAGACATTAACACATGACAGTATGATTGAAATGTTAAAATGTAAAAAAATAAAAGAAATAAAAACACGTTTATTCTGTGGCACCTAAAAAAAATAATTTGGCACCTAAGTTTTTTTCTTATAGGAGCCAATGGCTCCTTACTCGATTTTTTTGTCTGGAGCCCTGCCTATATGAAATCTGTTTTATTATCCATTAATTTTTCTAGACTTACATGAAAAAATATTAATCAAAAAGCATGTCTAATTAATTGAAATCATGAAACGTGCAAAATTTATTAGCCATTTATTAAAAGTTTAACAAAAATTACATTATAAAGCCCTATGAAATACGTTTTATTATTTTTCTCAAATTCAGTTTTATTTTTCTGTGAATCTGTGTTTTCCATAAATTTTCTGGATTCCATTTTTATTGTTTCATTACATTTTAATAATCAAAATCAATCAATGACGCAGACAGCTCACAAAAACACATGCTGAATTGAGTGCTGTGCCTGCCTGTGATGAGGAGATTGTGAATAAAGAATGAATATTAGTCGAATTTAAAATAAACATTT
>NW_015536624.1:2961745-2971812 GCF_001515605.1 Sinocyclocheilus anshuiensis | reverse complement strand
CGCTTGAGGTATTCGGCCAATCACAACGCACTGGATAGCTGGCCAATCACAGCACACCTAGCTTTTTCAGACCGACGAACTTTGTAAAAATCGACACGTTTCAGAAAGGCGGGGATAGAGGAGAAGGCAGGTGCACGCACGCTATCAGCACGATGACAAAATAAATGACTGCTCATATTCCAGCATACGGCATTCTCATTGAACAAGAGTGAATGGTTTGTTCACGTTTTTTTTTTTTCTTCATCGATGTTGTTGTAATGTACTGCTTGAGGTATTCGGCCAATCACAACGCACTGGATAGCTGGCCAATCACAGCACACCTAGCTTTTTCAGACCGACGAACTTTGTAAAAATCGACACGTTTCAGAAAGGCGGGGATAGAGGAGAAGGCAGAGAGGAGAAACAATGTACAGTATGTGGAAAATAATGTTTTTTTAACCTTAAACCGCATAAACACATTTCATTACATATACACAAAATAATGTTCTTTTTAGCAGCATCATATGACCCCTTTAAATGTTTAAGCTGGCCAGGCTTAAATGAGTTTAGTTTAAACACAGATATCAACGTGTGCAGCTCAGATCTCACCTGTGCACGCACGCTATCAGCACGATGACAAAATAAATGACTGCTCATATTCCAGCATACGGCATTCTCATTGAACAAGAGTGAATGGTTTGTTCACGTTTTTTTTTTTTCTTCATCGATGTTGTTGTAATGTACTGGGAAGCCAGAATGCGCATCCATCAACAGAAACATACATTAGCTGAACCCTGTTTGTTTTACGTGCTGTTATTTATAACAAACCATATTATAGATGCGTTGTCAGATTTAAGTTGAACCGCGTTCCTAGTGTGTGCCGAACCGTACGGTTTGCTTTTTTTACAGAGAACCGTTCTACCCCTACTGTCAATGTAGCTGGAATATAAAGGACTAACATGTTAAACTGTAATACTGTACTGTATGCAATGTTGTGGTTCAAAATAAAAAGAAGTAAAAAAAAACAAACAAAAAAAACGGTAAAATGCTCATGAAGTGACTCTCAGAACAGTTCTAGAGATTATGTTTATGTACTCATATATTGAGGCGGCCGAGGCTGAAATCACTGCGAGAGTCACGTGCGCTTCAGTATATGTGTAGTAAACGAATCCGCACATCTGCGCCATTCACTAATACAGAGACACGCAGAACATGCAGGATTCATATTTAGATAGTATTTTGCAGCTTAATGTTCACAGACACTAGTCCATCGCGTTTTGATTTCAGTGTACTGACCTAGGCTACTTTTAATCTGTTCATCCCAGTGTTTTACTCAGGAAGTTCGGCTCTTATTAAAATGCATTCTTAAAGTACCGGTACTAGTAAAATGCAGAATCGAACCGTTTTTAAAAGCAGGGTATCGCTATACGTTTTTAGTACCAGTATATCGTGCAACACTAATTTACATAAAATAAATGTTAACTGAAATCATTACTAAAAAGGAATAAAATCAAATTTTTTTCAGCTAGCTCCAGGGAAACATTTCTCATTTTCATTTATTTTAAATGATGCACTAAAATGACAAACAAAAACTAATAAAAAAGACAAAAATTATTAAACTAAATAATTAAAACTTTAACTAAACTTAAAATCAAAACTGGAAAATAAAATCAAAACTAATTCAAACTACTAATAAAAATTATAATGGTATTTCAATGAAACTAAAATAACACTGGTGGTGGTGGTGGTTTTTATTAATACAATATTTATAATGAATATTATGTTTGCTATCTATGTAGCCTAATGCTAATAAAGTTATTATTATTATTTCACAAATCAATAATAAAACCACAACAACCAGTGGATATTTAGGCTATACTACCATCATCTGCTACAAATACAATATTAGTGCTCTGTCTTTAGTATCTGTTTTTCTCTTAGTCTGCGTGTCTGATCCTGTGTCTCAATGCACTGGACTGAATTTGCTTACCTGTCGAGTAGCAGCCATGGCTATTGATCTCCATGGAGCCTCTCTCATCACTCTCCATCACCAGTCTGCTGTCATCAGCCTCTTTCCCCCCGAGGTCCGGACGTGTCGTAGGTGACAGCCACAACAAGTGGTTGTGCTTTCTCAGATGACGTGCAAGAAATAGATCTGATCCAAATATAGAAATGTCCTGAGGCAGATTTCCCACAGGCAGGTGATAATACCTGCAGAGAGAAAGGACATTACGGTACACAAGTCTGAATTCAGCTTCTCCTAGCATGCTCTCTGATGTCGATTTATTTAGGGTTATAGGGGTCATTACATGAAAAATCAAATATTATTTGATGATTTGAAATAATTTTTACCATTCAAAAATCTGGGGTCAGTTAGTTTTTTTTTTTTTTTTTACAGAAATGAATCCTATATATATATATCAAAAATTGCCAGTTTATTCTAAGGGAGAAGGAGATGAGAAAAAAATGTCACATTAACAACAAAAACAACTAACACCCATTTAAAACTGACTTCAGTGCAATTCTTTGTGTACCCAAATAAAGACAGTTTTCCATTCTAATTAAATAAATCTTCATAGTCAAATCAAGACAAAACCTCTAGTATGACAGTGTCAAAAGTGTGTGATGTACCTGGCCATATCAAAAGCCTGTGAGAGACAGCTGTCCAGGTTCAGGTAGTGTTTTATCATGCGTCGAGCTCCGTGCCGCTGCCAGTCCAGTACATTGTAAATGATCTCATCAATAACATGAACCGGGACCACCGGGAACCCTCCAGTACAGTCATGCCAGCCGTCAGCTGCCGCAGCTCCCAGTTAGACTGAACAGCAATCAGGGTCGGACCACGCCGCTCCTCCTGCACACGTTCAGAAAAACAGCTGTTATTCATCTGCTCAACTGTGCCGTCAGCTGTATTGTGCTTTAAATAACATGTTGAGGCCATACCTTGTAGTTGAGGAGAATGCATTGCAGTGCGCGGTAGATGGCTTTGATATCGTTTTCAGCACGCACTTCAAACAGATGTTTCTCAGGTGGCAGCAGCTCCTCTGTGGTCTTCTCCAGGAGTGCTGTGCGCTCTGCTCCGTACAACGAGCTAAGGTTCGGCATCTGATTACTGCGCACCTACATTTTGTGTAAATTTCAGTAGTGTCAACTGCATCATCATTTTGCATTGGGTGTTTTTCATTCTCATTTTCCATTTTTTCAGAGCAGCTCGGTTCACAGTAAATGTCACTCCACACTAACTAGAATTAGTTTGGGTTATTTACATTTGGGAATGCAACAAGAACTAACCATCTAACCAAGTTGTAATGAGCAGCGTTTATAAACTGTCAACAAAAGAGAAACTAAGTTCTATGGTTTAAAGTTTGAAAATGAAGAAATTAAATCAGATATAATTAGGGATGTAACGATTAACCGCGAGCTGGTTGAAAAACGATTCAAATATGTTCCGATTCAAATCGGTTGAGATGCCAAACAAATCGCGTTACAATTGGAGTAGGAGTTGATATGAACGTATCTCTGAGGGAAACTGACTATCTTTAAAAACGTTTACGAGGTATTTTCTTTTCATCTTGCCTCTGAATGATGCATATTAAAGTAGTGTTTATAAGCACAGCTCTGCTATGTTTACAGCGGTAACCCAGGAAACACTGTATCATTGCTGTTCATAAGCGCCACCTGCTGGCAGAGTGTGAATTTGCGTCTCATTCAGCTCGTCTGCCATTTCGTTCAGATGTTTTATGTAGTATAGTTTCACAAAACTAAAGTCAGACCATCCTGTTTTTGCTACAAATATCGAAATTATACAGTCTAATTTAGATTAAAAACTGCTCATGCTGCATTTATGCTGCATCTTTGTTTGGATCATGAATAAAATGAAGTGGTTGCCTCTAATTTTAAATGGAAAGACCACAGACAAAACCTTAGTTTGTTCATATTTAGAGATTTCTTTTATTTGTGTAGCTTACTTGTTTGATTTGGGGTTTGTTTTAAAATTTCATTTTAGTTTTGTTATATTTCAATTTCACAAAGAAACGTGCAGCAATAGCCTAATAAAATGACACTTTTCATTTACTGTATTATGTCTTCAATCTCATTTTGTAAAAATGAAACCTAAGAAAATCGAATCGTGAGTTGAGTGAATCGTTACATCCCTAGATGTAATAATTCGTTTTGTAAGTTTACAGCTTTACTGTAAAATTATTATTTTATTATACAGTGAAATATTACACAACTTACTTCAATTATTTAACTTAATTATTTTATAGTTGTGTTGGTATCTAATCATAAATTAGCCAAATCATGCAGTACTATAAACAAGCACAGAAAATTTGCTTTTTTGTGAACAACACATTTTAAAATAACATTTTTTAAAAGACAAATCACAATTAGATTAGACAATTACAATCGCCCTAGAATCTCATTTACAAACTCATTGAGTCATTGAGCTGACGATTTAGCTTAGCTGACATTTCAATATAACCTACAGTTAAGCTAGTAAACTATATTATTCAGAAGAAATGTGATCATTTGATCACTGTGTTTTAATAAAATACTGTTTTACACTGTGTGTTGCCATTTTATCACAGCAATAAGCCACAAGGAGAAGGGGGTTTCATGAGCAATCCCATACCACATTACCACATACTGTCTGAGGCATATGCATTTGGCAATTTCCCCCTTTTTGTCAGTTCTTTCCTGTTCACTGACATTTCATCACTCTTGGGGTCATCTTTTTGTTTATTTTTTGTTTGTTTCCTATTCATTGTTTTTGAGTTTTGAGTTCACACATGCTTCCAGCTGAATTTTAGAGCTTACCGTGTCAAGAACAAAGATGCTGGCTTTGCGTTGGGATGGTATGAAGAGGCCAAAGAGAGCCTTATGTCCCTGACTGTGATGGTACAGGTAGATGTGCCTTACACTGCCTGTAACACATAAAACACATTATATTTAACTCAAACAACTTGAAGCACATCAGCCACTAGATGCGTAAGCATTGCTACAGTGTATGTACAAATGTTTTAACCAATCATCAACAAAACTAAAAACACACTGAAAGCGATTGTCACCTGGCTCGAGGTAGCTGAACTGGGCCAGGGATCTCATCTCTAGGTGCTCCAGGTCGAAGGTATCAGCCTCTCTGCCAGCCAGGTCTCTGACCACCTGTTTATTGACCATACACATGCAGCCCAACTGGACCAGAGCCCGGAACAGCAGCGGAACCTACAGGTCACATGAAAGGGCAAGAGACAGACATAGGGAAATTACCTCTATTGATACTATAAATAAGGTCAATGCACCACAGAGCAGAAACCCGCTCTGGAAATGTCTATTTGTAGCATACTGTATGTAGAATATTCCAGGCTTACTATCAAAATGAAGACAAATTCCTACATCACAACAGTCATTAAAAGGCAAGATCTCATATTTTGGGAAAGGCCCTTACCTGTGTCTCATAGACACCCTCAATATCAGGAGCTGAGAGGTCAGCATTGATCTCATTGATGTGTTCCTGGTACATGTCCTCAGGAACAGCATACTGGTACAGATAATACACCACACCAGAGCGTGGAAGTATCCGGTTCACCTGTCATTAAAATGACTCAAAATGAAGTTTGTCTCAAATCCAATTAAAAACTCAATACTTGCTTAAATCTTTAAGCAGCTGAATGGGCTGGCACTAAATTAACTTACAGTCAAGAATGCTCGTCACACAGATCATTTACAGAATTGGTGGTAAAAATGTTATACTGCAGACCTTTTTGCAATTAGCTCCCTCTTCTTGCTTGGGCACTTTCTGATTGACATAAAACACTCGTGGGATGTTGAGCTTCATGCAGTGCAGGTCACTGCCAATGACCGCCCACAGCTTATAAAAGCCTAGGTGACTGGTTTCTGCAATCTGGAGAAAGTGGATAAAGAAACACATCATGCTTTTTGAAAGTACTAAAAAGAACAAAACTGCTGTTATGTTTCATGGTTCAGATTCACTAGCATTCAAAAGTCTGGGGTCAGTGAGATTTTTTTTAAATTAATATTAAATTGGCAGTAAAGACTTTTACATTGTAACAAAAGATTTCTATTTCATATTAGGACTGTGCAATTAATCGCATGCGATTGTCATACGCATCTCGTCAGTAAAGCTGGTTCCGTGATTAGTAGTAAATCTCCATCACCTGCTTTCAGATGGAGCAGCATTTACTACACGGAGCCGTAGTTCACTGACAAGCTACACAATATCGCATTCATTATCGCAGGCGATTCGTCATGCACCTCTCTTTACTGACGAGATGCGCATGACAATCGCATGCGATTAATTGCACAGCCCTATTTCATATAAATGCTGTTCTTTTGCACTTTCTATTCATCAAAAAATTCTGAAATGGTTTCCACAAACATATTAAGCAGCAAAAACTATTTTCAACATTGATAATAATAAGTAATGTTACTTGAGCACCAAATCAGCATATTAGAATGATTTCTGATGGATCATGAAACACTGAAGACTGGAGTAATGGCTAAAATTTCGCCTTTACAGTTTAAAATCTATTCAAAAAGAAAACAGTTCTTTTAAACTGTAATAATATTTCACAGCATTACTGTTTTTATAATATTTTTGATATATGCAAATACAAATAATGCCGCTTTGGTGAACACAAGAGACTTCTTTAAAAAAAAAACAAAAAAAAAACAATTGAACGGTACTGTACTGTATGTTAGATCTAAATAGGGTTGGGTATCGTTTGAATTTTATCAATTCAGATTCTTATTGATTCCTAGTTTTGATTCCAATAAGATAAAAAATCCAATATAAAAAAACAAAAACAAGTCAAACATTTAGATGTAAGAATTCTGTTGCAGCTGAATAATGAGCAAAAACCAGCAGCCTACAGAACACTTAGGCCTACAAGAGGAACTTTTGCCTATGCTTTTAACAAAAATACCACAGCAAAAACAGCTAGACTACTATAAATTTCAAATATTACAGAGTTAAAGACAAGTAAATAGTCAGTAATAAAATAGGAACGAACAAATCAATTAGCAATAGCATTTGTTTGTTTGTGTTTAACGCCATTCCAGCTTCTGTGTCTATTTTCATTATAACTTATAATCAGCAATAGCTAAGGATGGGTACCGAGAACCAGTATTTTTTTGGACCGGTACGTAATTGCGTCAATACCGGACTACCGATAAGCTTCAGGACAAACGATACTGTTATCGATACTTGTGTTGTCTCCGTATACTTCAAACTACTTGCGTTATCTCCGTATATTTCAATGTTAATGGCGAATTAGAAGCGGCTGCTTGTCATTTTCCTTCACTGAATGATATGGCTGACGTTTGCGTGATGTGCGTGTGATATCCACGGTGTGTGTTTGCGTGCAATCAATCATTGCGGCAAGAGTGAAACATTCGAAAGTGTGGGCTCACGTTACAAAACTAAGCGACACCAGTGCAGGGCTCCAGACTAACTATTTTTACTAGGAGCACTGTAGCCCCTGACTGAAAAATCTTAGGAGCACAAGCAGAAAATGTAGGGGCACACCTTAAATCAGCCTGCAATGCAATCATTCACATATTTCCCCATTTTAACTGTATTACCGACAAATGCTTTGATAATAAATAGACTTAACTCATAGAAATTGCAATGTGCAGTATTCTTTTAATTTCAGAGGGATATGACAAATACATATATATATATGATATGATAAAATTACTATTGTTTTGCATTAACAAGTGCTGTTACTATTAATATTACATGTTCATTTTTTGTTTATTTCATGTTTATACACATTTGACAGTAAAGCACTAGGCTTAAGTTGGGAAGCTTACAAAATTTATTTTATTAACAACAGTAACATGGGCAAAATCTAATTTTTATGTAGAAAAGGTATATATTGTACTCTTATTAAATGTACCATTGTCCTTCTATAGTCTTATATGGAACTGACCAACAACTTCAGTGATTATGTGTGATTTAGTCGCAAATTGAAGAAAAGTTTGTTTTTCAAAGCACTTTGTGACTTTTCTTACTCCATACACAAAAAAGAGCAAACCTCTGACAAAATATGATTTCTTGATGATTTGATATTTTATAATAGCCTAGTGATTTCATAATTATTTTAGAATTTTAAAATATTGAGGAAAAAGTATAAATGAATGACTAAGCCAAAAATCGCTCCTCTGCTGCCATCTACAGGTTATAATAGTGAGTGATGTATTTTTTTATTTTACATAAGTGTTTGTTCACCACAGTATATTTTGGTCATCCCATTGAAAATAACATTCAAATTTGATCATTTTGGAGCTTTCAAGTGCTGGAAACAGTTGTGTGAAATGCTTGTAAGTCTTAGAAAATTGCTTGAATTTCTCTCTCAAAAGGCTGTACAATCCCTGAAATGAATAATGTAATAACATTTGACTATTTCTGCCACAACACCATGGTTCGCGTTTCCACTGCTTCCGTTTTTGTTTTTGCGTCAGCACCGTTTGATCTGTTTATAACAGAGATTTCTGTGCAGAATTTGAATACTTCTCACTAGATCTTGCAGCAATCTTTATTCATTCTGCGGCGAATTCAAACGCTTCTCACTGGATCTCGCAGCGCTGTGCTGTAACAGTGTCGCGAAATCAACTTTGGTTCCCGAGTAAAGCTGTTTTGAGCTCAGACTAGTTTGTTTGTATTGCGGTCCGAGCTGATGAACGGTTCGCGCTGCGCAGCTCAAATGATTTTGTTACGCTTTTGTTTCGTTTGCCATTTGCTGTCTCTCATATGTGACAAATGGCAGCGCGAGTTGAACAATGCGGTGGTCGTGCCAGTGCGACCGCGCACAAAATTTACTCGCACAGGCAGAAAAAATGCTCGCAGTCTGGAGCGCTGCAGTGTCAGATGCAATATATGCAGTAGTGTAATAGTGAACAAAGGAGGTAACACTAGTAATATAATGAAACATTCACTAACAAAACACAATATCTATCTCAAGCAATGCGCTGTATTTACTATGTCTCCCGGCTCCAACTGCAACTCGCGAGACACATTCACATCAAATGTTAATTCAGCAGTAGTTACACTCACGAGACACTGCACTTATTCGCAATCACAAAAGTACATTATTTGCGTGTGCTTTAAAGCCTTGCCAGTTAAACATTTCATTCGTGTGCTGTTCTGACATGGGCTTATTCAAAACGCGTACACCTGAAGTGTGCGCACACTAAAAGGCCGGTCAAACAGCACTTGATTACTTGGTCATCTTAGTTATCGTCTGATCGCGCTAATACTGTCAAAAACACACAAGGCCCCGAGCCCAACTGAACCATGCCCTGGCCCCACCTCTTCCAACCGAGCCCGAGACGGCTTAACGAACCGCGCCTGGGCGTAGCACGGAGCGATCACACTAGTCAAACGAACAGGGCTTTGGGGCTCAAATGCGCTCGGGCACGGTTCAACACGCCTAGTGTGGGTACACCCTTAAACAATAATCGTACAACCTATTCGATATTCTATAATTAAATCAACAAATCAAATATTCAAAAAACGTGACCCATCCCTAATCGGTATCAGTATCGATAAAATGTAAACGATACCTATCCCTAGCAATAGCATAAATAAATAACATTACAAACTACACCACATTTCAGGTACAGAAACTGTAATTAAAAGTTTAAAAATGCTGCATAATTTTCTTTTCATAAATAAAATATAGATTAAAGTTATTAAATATATTCAGTCAAGACCAGTGAATGATTTTCTTTTGTCCTTTGATTAATATTAATGACAGGCAGCGCATTTATTAGGCTGCTGTCTCTTTAACACCAAACACACACAGATCTAAAAATACTGTACACGTGCGTTTTCTTTCTCATCTGTTTACATTCACTTAAGACAAAAATGGCTGTGTTTATGATGATATAGACTGACGTAGTTTTCTGCATATTGGTCGACAAATATGAAAGAAGTCAGTTTCGGCCCGGAACATCCTTTTCTACACGGAACGGTTCGAGAACAGACACAAACCGGGAACCCGTACAGCGACCTCTGTTCTCTGTGCTCGCACTCGCGCTTCGTGTGCACTGCACGTAAACTGGGC
>NW_015536624.1:2956665-2958253 GCF_001515605.1 Sinocyclocheilus anshuiensis | reverse complement strand
AAAATACTGTACACGTGCGTTTTCTTTCTCATCTGTTTACATTCACTTAAGACAAAAATGGCTGTGTTTATGATGATATACTGATGTAGTTTTCTGCATACTGGTTGATAAACATGAAAGAAGTCAGTGCTGGCCTGGAACAACCTTTTCTGCAGTGGAAATGCACAGAATGGTTTGAGAACGGACACAGGCTGGGAACCCGCACCGAGGCGGCTGTTCTTTATGCTCGCGCTTCAGACGTGTCCGCTGCTCGCAAACAGGGTTCAAGTTCTTTTCGTTCCCGCACTTAAATCGTTTTAATTCACATTAAATGCGAACGCAGGAATCGTTAAATTGAATCGAAATGCACGTGTCTTATCGAATACCCGGTTCTTGAAAATTTGGAACCATTCTAAAATGGAACCGGTTTTCGATACCCAACCCTAGATCTAAACTGCTAGTGTGACATACCTGTACAATTTGCCAGGGCATGTCTAGAATACTGCGGGCGGTTCTTCGCAGGAAGCTGCCTAGCCGTGTTGTCGGTCCACCACGGATTACACCACCGCCAGTCGGCTGAGATTCCCCAATCAAACGCCGTCGCTTCCGCCGTTCTTTCCTCTGACGAAGCTGTAGCTCCCATTTTTTCTTATGGTAGCACAACCAGACAAGAAGTTCCTCCTATACACACATAAATACAGATGATTTTACTGTGGAGCCTTTCTTTTGTTTGACAGCACAGAAATACTATAACAAAACCTAATTTCTGATCATATGTACAACAATGTTATGGTGCCTGAATTACCCGGGTGGCGCCCATAACTGGCGGTGGCCCCAGTATTTCTCTCCAAGACTGTGAGTTCTTGCTCTTGAGACTCATCCTGGCTGTCCTCTCCTTGAGATATCCTCTTCCTCTTTGTGCTGATGAGTATGACGGGCTGCACAGGATGCTGAGGAGCACCGAAGTCCTCCATATCAGGAGTCTCACCTGCTGGTAATGTTTGATGGGCCACCTGAGAGAGACAAAATATGTGCATATATAAGCAGCCAGCCAGCAAGTTGTGTGAAAGTACAGGGCTCCAGACTCACTCTTCCCACTGGTCGCTCTTTTGCGACTAACTTTCTCAGTTCTCACTTTCTCAGAGCACGAGCACATGATTTGGTCGCAATATTTTTTTTTTGCCCTACAACATGGGATTAATCAATGCATGCAGATGAACTTTTATCATAGTTTATAGTTATATGGAAACGAAAGAGGTTAACATTCAACCCGTTCTTTTTCATCAGTAGTATTATTTGTGATTTTAATTTTTTTGAACGTGAGTTCCTCTTTTGCTGTTATAAGCCAGGCTTCGGGTGCTTTCACTTTCGAATTCGTGATCATGTTGTCATGTTTTACAAGAAAAGATAATTGTCTGTTTTGCTTACATACATCTACACATCTTTGATTGATTCATTGTTATTCTTAATTAAAAAGCACAACAACAATAAAACAGTAAGATACAATGACAAACTAGCTTACAAAACGTTTATTACCAAAAACGAATAAGATGAGGCATGGCATACACCACATGCTGTATTATATACCGACTAATAAATTACAGAACGT
>NW_015536624.1:2908448-2955558 GCF_001515605.1 Sinocyclocheilus anshuiensis | reverse complement strand
AAAATACTGTACACGTGCGTTTTCTTTCTCATCTGTTTACATTCACTTAAGACAAAAATGGCTGTGTTTATGATGATATACTGATGTAGTTTTCTGCATACTGGTTGATAAACATGAAAGAAGTCAGTGCTGGCCTGGAACAACCTTTTCTGCAGTGGAAATGCACAGAATGGTTTGAGAACGGACACAGGCTGGGAACCCGCACCGAGGCGGCTGTTCTTTATGCTCGCGCTTCAGACGTGTCCGCTGCTCGCAAACAGGGTTCAAGTTCTTTTCGTTCCCGCACTTAAATCGTTTTAATTCACATTAAATGCGAACGCAGGAATCGTTAAATTGAATCGAAATGCACGTGTCTTATCGAATACCCGGTTCTTGAAAATTTGGAACCATTCTAAAATGGAACCGGTTTTCGATACCCAACCCTAGATCTAAACTGCTAGTGTGACATACCTGTACAATTTGCCAGGGCATGTCTAGAATACTGCGGGCGGTTCTTCGCAGGAAGCTGCCTAGCCGTGTTGTCGGTCCACCACGGATTACACCACCGCCAGTCGGCTGAGATTCCCCAATCAAACGCCGTCGCTTCCGCCGTTCTTTCCTCTGACGAAGCTGTAGCTCCCATTTTTTCTTATGGTAGCACAACCAGACAAGAAGTTCCTCCTATACACACATAAATACAGATGATTTTACTGTGGAGCCTTTCTTTTGTTTGACAGCACAGAAATACTATAACAAAACCTAATTTCTGATCATATGTACAACAATGTTATGGTGCCTGAATTACCCGGGTGGCGCCCATAACTGGCGGTGGCCCCAGTATTTCTCTCCAAGACTGTGAGTTCTTGCTCTTGAGACTCATCCTGGCTGTCCTCTCCTTGAGATATCCTCTTCCTCTTTGTGCTGATGAGTATGACGGGCTGCACAGGATGCTGAGGAGCACCGAAGTCCTCCATATCAGGAGTCTCACCTGCTGGTAATGTTTGATGGGCCACCTGAGAGAGACAAAATATGTGCATATATAAGCAGCCAGCCAGCAAGTTGTGTGAAAGTACAGGGCTCCAGACTCACTCTTCCCACTGGTCGCTCTTTTGCGACTAACTTTCTCAGTTCTCACTTTCTCAGAGCACGAGCACATGATTTGGTCGCAATATTTTTTTTTTGCCCTACAACATGGGATTAATCAATGCATGCAGATGAACTTTTATCATAGTTTATAGTTATATGGAAACGAAAGAGGTTAACATTCAACCCGTTCTTTTTCATCAGTAGTATTATTTGTGATTTTAATTTTTTTGAACGTGAGTTCCTCTTTTGCTGTTATAAGCCAGGCTTCGGGTGCTTTCACTTTCGAATTCGTGATCATGTTGTCATGTTTTACAAGAAAAGATAATTGTCTGTTTTGCTTACATACATCTACACATCTTTGATTGATTCATTGTTATTCTTAATTAAAAAGCACAACAACAATAAAACAGTAAGATACAATGACAAACTAGCTTACAAAACGTTTATTACCAAAAACGAATAAGATGAGGCATGGCATACACCATGGCACACACCACATGCTGTATTATATACCGACTAATAAATTACAGAACGTTTAGCAAACACTGAGGAATCAACTAAATAAATAAAAGAGTGCCTCCATAGCGTAGCGTGAGGTAAACAGCAAAGATAACAAGCTTTTCAAAATGAAAACAAAAAGAAAAGAAAAGTAAAACTAAACTTGCTGTCGGTGACAGAGCTTGCATGTTTTTGTCCCACAAGAATACCAACATGTTCACCTTCTCTGGTTTACGAAACGGTCTTTTACTTTACTTTAGCTTGAAAACCATCCAACGTTTCCTCAATATTCGCGTCATTTTTGCAGTGTGCACCTTCGCGCTCCTACTGACACAGCGAGTATAAACCAGGCTCTACACTTGAAGCGCTGCACAGCTCAAATGAGTAGCGCGGTTTTGTTATGCTTTCAGTTTTGTTTGCGGTTTGATGTTTCTCATATGCAACAGAAATGGCAGTACTTATGAGTTGAACAACGCAGTGGTCGTGCCAGTGCGACCGCACACAAAATTTAGTCACACAGGCAGAAAAAATGGTCGCAGTCTGGAGCCCTGCAGTAGACCTACCTGTCTCTTACCCTCACTGGAAAAGAGCTCACTGATCTTCTTCTGCTTGTAGATGTCATTCTTTTCCAGAAGTTTCTTATGCAGCCAGTCTGGATGCCGTACTCCGGGTACTGGATTTTTCACCTGAACAAAAATAGTAACCGTTAAGAACATGGAACTAAACACAAGAAAATATAAATTCAAATACAGCTAATTATAATAAAGTCTTTTTTCTCGCCACATTTCTAATCAGCCAATCAGAACACTGTATGATTCATATACAGTAGGGATGTGCATCTCATGACTAAGGACGATACGATACGCATCTCGATGCATAGCCAACGATATGATACATAAAACATACATATGAAGCAGCTACCGATGCAATGCGATACGATTCACCCGTTACGATGCAGTGCGATCCAATTTCGATTCGATTCGATGCAATACGATGCAATGGAGAAAATATGCTCATTTTTAATGCCTCGAGGCCTGTTTCATAAAACAAGAATGACTACATTTTAACTGCTATAATAAACACACATTAACTCATTTGAGCTTATAGTAATTAGTACTGTAGCCTACTAACTTACATTTGATTTACCTATTACAATAGTCAAATTACAGTTACTGCCATCATAAAAATACACTTTATATGTAGGTTTAAAATTCTACAAAAGACACATTTAATGTCGAACAACAAATTTTTTAGTAAAATGTATATTTTACTCAGAATTATTGCGCTCCTGTTCGATTGCGCTCTGTCTGTTTAGCATGCATGCGCGCAGCAGCAGCGCTCATTAAGGTCTGCTTAAGAATAAGCGTGCACAAATTAGTGAGATTGTGTGAATTTAATTTGTAGTTAATGGAACCGCTTTAGCCCCGATTGATTTGTTAGGTTATTTCAAGTCAGGTTTTGGACTTTAATCCCAGATTTTCCTCGGGTCTCCGTAGTGTTGTGATTCGTCATATTCACGCAGCAGCAGCGGTGATGAGAGAGCGCGCTTGAGAAACAGTTTAGAGAGAAGAAATCAATCTACACATAAAATATTGGTCACAGATTATTGGACACTTTCTAAATAATAAAAGTATAACGCATCCACTAGTAATTATATATAAATGAATCGGTTTTTACCGATGCAAATATGTTAGAAACGATGCATCGTGATATAAATGCCAACTTGTAGCCGATGCACGCTTTTTAAACCGATGCATTGCATCGTTAACTTTTTATGCCGATGCACCGAGCGAATCGGGGAATATTCCCATCCCTAATATACAGTAATGTAGAGTGGAATTCTGCACCAATGAGACTTCACAGTGAGGGGGGCAATTCAGTGCAACATGACAGATACATGACAGATTGCCAACAAAATGTTGCGACTATGTCTTGGTTAGGACAAAAATTTTGACTATAGTGGAAGGCAACAGGATTTAGTGCTTGATTTTCAAGGACTCACAGGGGTTAAACTGACAGTGCATGTTTATGATCATCATGATAGTGATGATCTTCTGTATGGCACTGCCCAACCTCTCAATATAGTAACCCCAGTCCAGAATCTGACATGGGAAAGGAACAAATAATATATGAAAAATAGAAAACATAATGACAATGAAAAAGCCAACAGTGAAAATGTGATTTCATGGTTAGTGATAATCCAGGGTAAACTTAATGAATAAAATAAACTCACAGATCTAATATCAAGGTCATGGAGACTGGGCATCTTCAGCCATTTGCGTAGGAAATGCTTTTTAACTCTCTTCAGCCTGAAGAATGGCCAGAGGGACCGCCCTGTGTAAAGTAGAATAAATAACTTATTTATCTTTATATATAGACGGTTTCATCGGGTGCACGCGCCTGGCCCGAAGTTAACTTCCGGACTGTGTTTGTTTATCAGTCTGGCTATGGCACCAACTACAAACGCAGTTAAGGTGATGAGTAGACTGAAGTTGGGCTCAGGTGGTTGTGCTGTGGGATGTATTTCCCATACATTTATTTATTTGTGGCGCTCGCCACAATATCAAAACTGACTGATTTTCCAAAAAGCTTCGTTGAATAAACATGAGCACGTAATGCACGTTTAAAAATCAAAACGAGGCGCGGGTGTTTTTATATCACTGTATTTCTGAAGGAAGACTATCTTTAGAAAATTTTCGATGTCATTTTCATTTCATCTTGCATGTTATATGCCTGATAAAGCAGCGTTTGTGAGCTCAGCACTGCTTTGTGTACAGCCGTTACTGGGCTGTTTCTCCCGCTTTAAAGCACCTCCTGCTGGCAGAGAATGAATTTGCATTTTCAGTAAGTCCGTCTGATTATGCAGCAAACATATTTTGCTTGTTATCAAAATTAATCTACTCCAGAGGGACTACTTAGCTGTTGTTATTGATTCTATTTGGAAGTCTACCGGAAGTTAAGTTAGGGCCACAAAAGCGCGCATGCACAATAACGTTTGTTTATGTTGTTGCCGTTGAAACCGTCTATACACACAATAAAAATAGTCATTTTGTGAAATATTGCTATAATTTAAAACAACTGAAAGATGTTCTCACCTTTCAGTGACAGGCGAGCCCTCCGGTTTGCGGGAGATGACAGCGACAGCTGAGGCCAGCATCCTTCACCATCTGATCGCCAAGGAACTTGGCAAGACGCTTGGCTGTGCTGATGGAGGTGGACTTCTGTTCACCATAATCTTCCAGCTTACGGGACATGGAGCGGTTTTCTGAAATCAGCTCAAACAACTCTGCAGCTGGCATGTTAGCAGCCTTGAAAACAGAAGACAAGAACAACACTCTCATTGAGTATCCCTCCCATAATTATTATAATAAAATACAATGTGAGCGATTATTCCAATTGTCACTTAAACCCATACATGATTTTGTAACATTTGTCAATACCTTGCTGTAGAGCACATCAAGCCAGTAGTCAGCCACTTTAGCCACAGAGGCATAAACCTCTTCTAGAGTTGTGCCTTTCAGGAAGGCCTCAAACACAGATGACTGGAAGATCTTTATGAGTTGAAGTTCTCCTCTTCTCTTCACCTCAAAGCCCTTCAGCTCAGCCAGCGACCCGTCCTCGTTAAACACGGCATACCTAAGGATAGAGAAGATATGAACCGAGCTCTATAGGCAACAATCAAAAACTCTGAATAAAATAGATTTTTTCCTTAATAAAATAAATAATGTCCATTTGTTGAGGCTTTTATCGAAAGCAACAGTAGTTTAGATCTCCTAGTGACAGCAATTACTGGACAATGTCCACACACAAAGTGATTTGATGTGGTTCTCTCACCTTTTCTTTAGGCTTTTATCGAAAGCAACAGTAGTTTAGATCTCCGATAATGTGGTTTACTGGTCAAAAGAAGAGAGATAAATTACCTTGACCATGATGTTCAGCATGGCTCCTGGATAACTGATGGTCACCTTTGCCTTCTTCTCATTGGTGTTTCTAGTCCTTTTAAAAGTGTGATAATGAACAGGAAGATTTAGTGTAGATTTGATGTGGTTCTCTTACCTCTTCTTTAGTTTTTTTCCTTCTTCTTTGGAGGCAGGCAGGATCATAGCCAAGTACGGCCCATCAACTTCAAAGAAGATACTGTTCTCAGCTCTGGTCTCATATGTTAAAGATGCTGGGTTCACCAGCTCTTGATACTGATGATTCGTGAAGCCCTCCTACACATACAAGTGACAAAAATTATTTAAAAAAATGGGATCTTTCCCGATTATTATTAGTTGTTCCCTTTCAACCATTTTTTTTTGAAGATCTCTTCCTTTTTAATATATAATTAACCTGCCGATAATGTGGTTTACTGGTCAAAAGAAGAGAGATAAATTACCTTGACCATGATGTTCAGCATGGCTCCTGGATAACTGATGGTCACCTTTGCCTTCTTCTCATTGGTGTATTTTATGACAAAGTTCTCAGGAAAGGTGTTGGGAAGAACACACCAGATACCATCAGTGTCCAACTCCAGAGGCCTCCTAAAGAAGAGGAGGATAAATTCAACGAATCAATCGATTACATTAAACTACAGCGAAAATCACGTAACCACAACATTGTTTATGGGTTTTGTGTAAGAGTCTGACCCAATCTGCTCAATGAGTTCTCTGGCCTGTGTGATAATGTTGGCACCGGTGAAACAGACAATCCCTGCCATCTCCATCGAGTACCAACGTGCTCTGTGAAACACAATGAGAGATCATGCAAAACAGGAGTTATAAAACAAACAGCAATCTCAGCAACTACTGAAGACAAGACACTCCTCAGGTATATCTGCTCTAGGACTGGGCAATAAAAGAGCCTTAAAAAGTGATAGTTCAATACCCTTTTCTCATGACGTATCCGTAGAAGGAGTTGAGGATACACTTGTGCGCCAGTTGCAGAGACTCACAGAGAATCTCCATGTTCTTGCAGCGCTTCACCTCCGCTGCGTCCCCATTATCCTGTGCTGTGGACAGCTTCTTCTTCCACACCTGGACAGATGATAGGAACAGACAAAACTTTTAAAAGGAGATATATAAATGACTCCTTCCTGCATAGGTGAGCACACTAAACTATCACATTAAAAGAAGATATATCCTAGAAAAACATATATTTTTGAAATAGGAGATAGGATTTGATGTACCATGTAGACAGACTGTAACACTCATAAAATAATAAACAAATAAACATGATTGAGGTCTGAATACAGTACCTTGTGGAATCCTTTGAACTCATATCGACGGTCTCTGAAGGCTCGAACTGTGTCAACATAAAAAGAGTTCTCTCTCTGGCAAATGGTAGTGACTCTCTCTTCCAGTCTGGTCAGGTGAACCTTCTTATAGGCTTTTCGACAGTAATCTAAGAAGAACATTTTTTTTTAATGTGTATCAATATTAGGGTTGGGTATCGAAAACCGGTTCCATTTTAGAACCAGTTCCAAATTTCCAAGAACCAGGTATTTGATAAGACGAGTGCATTTCGATTCTGCTTAACAACTCCTGCATTCGTATTTTGTGATTTAAAACGATTTACGTGCAGGAACGGAAAGAACTTGCACCCTGCTTGCGTGCAGAGCACACGTCTGAAGCGCGAGCAGAGAGAACAGAGAACAGCAGTCCCAATCTGTGTCCGTTCTTGACCCGTTCCGTGCATTTCCACTGCAGAAAAGGTTGTTCAGAGCCGGAACTGACTTCTTTCATGTTTATCGACCAGAATGCAGAAAACTACGTCAGTATATCATCATAAACGCTAGGGCTGGGTTTTGACACAAATTTCACAATTCGATTTGATTTTCATTCACAAGCTTTCGATTTGATTCGATTACCAATTCGATTACATTTGATTCAATATCGATTATTTTGGATATACTGTATATCAGATACAGTACACGCCAAATTTTCTCAAGGAAAAAAAATGACGTAACCAATTACCCCCGTACTGAACGTACCGAACCGAACCGTGACACCACTGTGTCTTATCGAACCGTTACACCCCTAATAAATATATATATATTAGGGCTGGGTTTTGACACAAATTTCACGATTCGATTCTCATTCACAAGCTTGAGGTTTGATTCGATTCAATATCGATTATTTTGGATATATCATGCCAAATTTTCTCAAGGAAAAAAATCTCTCAACTAATGTAAAATATACATGAGAGTCAGTTTGTACTACATTACTATAATATTGAAGGTTAAAATTGACTGATTTGTTAAAATCACACTTAAATGAAGTTTTTAAAATAATAAAAATTACAATGACATAATATTTCTACTTCAATTCGGGTTTTTTTTTAAATATAAAATTTATAATGAATATGTTATATGGTGCATATATTTAGCAAAGTCATGTTTATTTTGTGTTGAAACTGGTATTAATGTGGAGGAGATGATCAGTTCACGTGCGCCTCGCACAGCGATCTGTCACTCCGCATTAAACAGCGCCAAAACGGCATTTATTGTTTGAATTCTGCAATACAATGGACAGAATTTGAAATCTGAGACTTTGTTTCATATTAAAAGTACCAAAGCACAATGCTTATTGCGATATATTGGATGGGAAGTGCCCTTCAATGTTCCGCCCATTAACTGAAAACAGGCTAGACTAATCGATTCTTGGGATTTAAGAATCGTTATTGTTCCGTAAAAACGAGAATCGATTAATATCGAGATATCAATATTTTTTACCCAGCCCTAATAAACACAGCCATTTTTGTCTTAAGTGAACGTAAACAGATGAGAAAGAAAACGCACATGTACGGTATTTTTAGATCTGCGTGAGTTCGGTTAAAGAGACAGCAGAACTACTTCTTTCATATTTGTCGAAAAATATGCAGAAAACTATGTCAGTATATCATCATAAACACAGCCATTTTTGTCTTACGTGAACGTAAACAGATGAGAAAGAAAACACACATGTACAGTACTTTTAGATCTGCGTGCGTTCGGTGTTAAAGAGACAGCAGCCTAATAAACGCGCTGCCTGTCATTAATGCTAATCAAGTAACAAAAGAAAATCATTCACTGATCTTGACTGAATATCTTTAATAATTTTAATTAAATATAAATTAATTAATCTATATTATATTTATGAAAAGAAAACTATGCAGTGTTTTTAAACTTTTAAATTACAATTTCTGTTCCTGAAATTAGGTTGTTTTATTTATTTATGCTATTGCTAATTGATGTGTTTTTTTCCTGTTTTATTACTGACTGTTTACTTGTCTTTAACACTTTAATATTTGAAATTTATAGCTAGTTGTTTTTGCTGTGATATTTGTTTTAAAAGCATAGGCAAAAGTTCCTCTTGTAAGTGATCTGTAGGCTGCTGGTTTTTGCTCATATTATTCAGCTGCAACAGAATGCTTGCAAAAAGACAGAATAAATGTTTGACATCTAAATGTTTGACATCATTTTTTTATATTGGACTTTTTATCTAAACTAGATTCTTATCTAAACTAGGAATCGATAAGAATCGGGATCGATAAAATTCAAACGATACCCAACCCTAATCAATATTCATCTATACATGCGAGTTTGTAAGTGCATAATTTAAGTTCATCTTGGTCTATGACAACAGTCACACACACACAAAAAAAAAAAACCTAGTTCCCTGCAGGTGTATACTAACCTCCCAACCGCTTCTTCTCATGCCGAGTTTGTTCTTCTCTGTTGAGCACATGGAAAGCACGAGGTGGACCATTAGGAAAGAGAGGGGGAAACTTCTCGGACTCCAGTTGCTGCTGAATGCGATGAAACTCACTTCTACTCGCAGGCACTAGGAGGAAAAAGAAAAACTATATTAACATTTCATAATAGTCACGTTTATAAACAACTTTTTACTTTTCATTTACTTTCAGTGTCAATGACAATCATTCTAACATGCTGACTTGCAGCTCATGAAACATTTTTTATTATTACCACAGTTGAAAACAGCTGTGCTGCTTAATATTTGAGTAAACCATGACAAATGTTAGATTCTTTGAATAGAAAGTTCAAAAGAACAGCATTTATTTGAACAACATTTATTACAAAAGATGCTGTAATGTTATAAATGACTTTACTGTGACTTTTGATCAATTTAATGCATCCATGCTGAATAAACATTTTATTTAAAAAGTAACATCTTCTCAAAGATGTAAGATGTTCAAATCACTCACTGATCTCTCCTCTCCACTGCCAAGTCATTCTGCGCTGACAGTTTGCACCAGGTTTATTAAAATCACAGGCGGCACAGGTCGCCTCATCCACCATGGCAGAGGGCTAGAAGAAAAACAGATGGAGAGAAAGAGATAATTTGCCTTATTTGATTCATAAACAGCTAAACGAGACAAACTAGAATTTCTCTAATCATGTCATTATAATTAAATCAACACCTTTACAACCTATCCAAGATGAGAACTGTACTGTACCTGTAGTCTGTTGGTAAGGATGATGTTGGGGTACATGGCCCCCACATCCAGATGGTAAATAAGAGGACACTCGATTCTATTGGGCACTTCCTTTAGAGAGATAAGCTTCCTCTTGATTTCATCACACACCTAAAACAGGTAAAAATCACATGACAACTGTAGAATAACTTGGAAACATATACGCATGCTAATGATAATTTATAAAATAGGCATCATGTCTTGAGTGTCCAAAGGCACAAAATGTCATACTGAACATTAAACGCATGACACCGACTGACCTCATTAAAGTTGGTGACCTGCTCAAGGGGAATCTTCTCCTCTTCCTCACTTGCATGACGGAGAGTACGCTCCACCCTCTGAATCAAGAAGTCAAATGCTGCTGGATTCTGTCAGAACAAGAATCATTATGAATAATTATGTAGATACAGCACAAATAAACAGCTCAATGCTGTGTGCTTGGTTAAAGATGAAGTCCTAGTTACCATTTTAAAGCGGCAGGGGATATCACTACGAAACACACCAGACTCTAGAGCCTCGACGTGGCCACCAACATAAGTCTCAGAGTCAAGTACATGACCAACATCTGTGAGTTTGCTAAAGACCTGCTCCTGCTTGTTTGGGAAGACAATGTTGGCATGGAAGGCCTGAACCATCAGCAAGGCCTCGCACAGGGTACCAGAGCCTTTCCGCAAAACCTGTTTAAACATTTGTGTGTTGACACACATATAAAGAAACACCATGATGTTACTATTACATCTACAGTTTTGATTCATCTCAGTGTAGTAACAATAAAAATAGAAGATTTAGTGACTACAGACCTCATCGGGTTCCATAGGAATTATAGTGCAGAGGGCAAAAATGAAGGGATGAACATATTTCATGTAAAGGTAGTATGTGGCCACAGCGTCAGACACTGAATAGGTGGCCAGAGTCTGAAAAAAAATAATACAGCACAAAAAGCAAAAGTAAGCACTGTTTTGAATATTTAATAAAATAATACAAATAAATAAAAAACTAGAAATAAATAAATAAAAGATAAATAAAAAAACAAATAAAAAATGAATGATGCACAAACTGATAATAATCACAGCTAATATAAAAGCATATTAAATGTTTCTATAATGCAGCTATGTTAAGCAGGATTTTATACCAATGAGATCTTGTTGGCTACACAATACATTGAAAATGATAACTGATGAGCTAAATGTCTTATTGCAGCTGTTACTGTGTAAGTGAACAGTCATTCGTGTAAATGAGTGAGAGTTGGGAGCTGGAGAGTAAAAGAAGAGCACCTGTGATTCTTCAGTAGCCATACGGCACATCTCCTCTGGGTCCAGCTCTACAGGGTCATAGCCTAACTTAGCTTTCGCTGCAGCCTTGAGGTTATGACTTCCTACAGGCAGGTAACTGTCTCTCTTCACCCACCTGAATAAAGAGAGAGAGAGACACACGGTATATTTACTAATATAAAGTTATACATATGTGACCCTGGACCACAAAACCAGTCATAAGTAGCACAGGTATATTTGTAGCAATAGCCAAAAATTAGGGTAAAATAGGGTAAAAATGATCGATTTTTCTTTTATTCCAAAAATCATTAGGATATTAAGTAAAGATCATGTTCCATTAAGATATTTTGTAAATTTCCAACCGTAAATATATTAAAACTAAATTTTTGATTAGTAACATGCATTGCTAAGAACTTCATATGGACAGCTTTAAAAGCGATTTTCTCAATATTTTGTTTTTTTTCTGCACCCTCAGATTGCAGGTTTTCAAGTAGTTGTATCTCTGATATTTATTCAGCTTTCAGATGATGCACAAATCTCTATTTTGAAAAATGTACACTTATGACTGGTTTTGTGGTCCATGGTCACATATACGAAACGTAAGTAAAGAGTGGGTAATTTTCATTCAGTCCCCTTTAAGAAAACATTTAAGCTGCTCTCACCTGAGGCAGTCCATGTGAATAGCCTGGCTGGCTTTATATTCCCCGATTGTCCTTCTGGAAGCCGATCTCACGATGCATACTTAAGCCAAGCTGGGTCACTCTGGTTTCTACAAATGGCCTGAGGACACAGAGACACAAATCAACCATGAGCACATGCTATTGGATAAACACGTGTGAAGAAAACACCACTCGTCAACACAAGTAAATGCCATATAATTACATAAAACATTATATGTAAAAACTATAGTATGAGATAGTTTAACACAAATCATGTCCCACCAGTCAAAGAAATCTCCATTGTAAGTGACAAAAATGTTCGGCTTGGTCTCATGGATGTGTTCAAACCATCTCTGAATAAGAGAGGCCTGCAAGCAGACAGAAATGGTCAGAAATATGGAAGGCTCATTTACAAACTACAGAAAATGGGTTAAACAACTTGACAATATCAACTATTTAATTGTGGCACTCAGTAACAGTCTCATAAACAATGCACATCATATACTGTTCAATTTTACCTCATCAGGTTCATTAAATACAGTGAAGGGGCCCTCATATTCAGGTTTTGGGGTGAACTCAAAGTCCTCAATGTCTTCAGAGACTACTTCTCTGTTTGTGATGAGGAAGCCCTGTGGAAAAAAAAAAAAAAGTACACAAAAATACATTAAAACCATGCCAAGTATTAAACCCATCAAAGAGGCCAACAAACTAAATTTAACCACAGCATGGATAAAACAGCTATGCAATATAAATGACTGACATTTCAGAAAGGTAATTGCGCAAAAGACATTACCTGCCCATCTATCATGTATGATAGCATCATAATCTGGTCTGTTTCAGCATCAGGAAACTTCAGTGGGAGTTTAGTGGTCTCAATATCAAAAGCCAACACTACAGGATCCTTAGACAGGCAGAGAAAAATTACAGCAATGATTCAGTGATTCTTCATATTTCATGCATAAAGCTGAACGACATTATCAAAACAATCTTGATAACCAGAGATAGTCTAAAACAAAACTCTTCGGCATCTACATTCAAGACAAGGTTTGTTAAGATTCTTACAGGTCTTTCCACAAGATCATCCCTGCGCACAATCTCAGGAGGATAGGCACTTCCTCTGTACCGCACATTGTACCAGTGAGCCTGTCAGAAAACAGAGCGCACAATCAAGGTCTCATTTGAATATGAAACATACCTGATAATCAGTCATGTAGCTTCTATGGCCCTCTATTGTTTCTTTACCACATGAATCTTCAGGTCAATAGAAACGCGGACATGATAAGGCACGTCATATTCCCGCATGTCTACGATGTTGTCAAGCTGCTCAGTAATTTTCTTCCAAGTGCCATCCTCATCCTCTGTCACTACGCTCCCACCAACCAAAGCACTGTAACACAGTGTTAGAATAAGTGCCTTATTCTATTTACAGGACCAAATAACAATGGTGAATAGTGTCAAGTGCATTAAATGAGAAAGTCTTTTCTTTTAAACTGTTCTTAAAGTTTAACTTATTTTCAAAATCTTTGTTGCCAAAGTGTGAATACCTGGATAACATGCTGGTATAGGCATCATTGGACTTCTCTCTCTCTCTGTTCTTGCGGACAGCAGGTGAGATCTCCCTTTTCACTTTAACAAGGTCATCCACCGTGTTAAAAGAGAGTTTGATGTAATTCCTCTTCAGGCCCACCAGGTGATTAGGCTTTAAAAGACACACAGCAATCAAATGATTGACATTATAAAGCAGAAATGCCCCCACTTTTTACTACAAAGGGTCAGAAATAAAACATGGGCCGAATGTTGCATTACATCCAACAGCATTATATTAATATGTAAAAATTAAACTTTGGCATATGCTCCAGTGGAATGATTTGTTTCTTCTATTTTTTCACCTCTTGGTGATATGACATGGCAGAACAAATCAAAGATCATCATGGGTCAACTTTGGCCAACTAGCCCTGGTTTGGGCTTCTCTTGGTTGTACAGTAAAAACAGAGAGGATCAATAAATTAACAAAATTAAAGGTAAACACTGATAAAGATTTATGGTTCATACTGAACTCATATTTTGACATAAATCAATCAGGCAAGCAAGTCAGAATATTTACCTAACGCAGTGTTTCCAAACCACTGTGTCGCGGTACACTAGTGCCATGGACAATTATCAAAATCTTCCTATCTCTGTTATATTTCATTATTATTATTTTAAATCAGTGCTATTGGTCATCGTTATGTCTGTTTGTGGGTTTTACAAATATTTAACCAATGAAAAGCATTCAAAAGGGCTTGTGACTAAACCTCGTAATGCCATTGGATCCTCAAATCATCAGTCAAACCTCAAAACTCCACCCAGCCTCCATTCAGAATGAAGTGCCGGGACACGCAGTTTGAAGAAGACGTCTACTTCTTGGGTAAATAAAGAACTGATGTTTGAATAAGTATGGCGTTTTCTTTACCCAAGAAACACTATCGATAAAGGCTAATGTTTTTGTGTGTTTGAAGAGCAGAGAAGAGTCTTAGCATTTGCCGTCTAGTTGTAGCCAATATACTTTTGTAAGTTTTAAATATCCTGTGCATAGCAGTTCACCTTTTATATCATGAGATTCTGGCCAAATTTATTAAACAACAAGAAAAACTGAACGTTCATAATTACAATAAACTATATAACCGGTACATTGATGAAAATGTAATTTATTGCCTCAGATGAAGCCGTTCTAATGACGGACAAAATACATACCTCCGTCATTTGCTCGTCAAAAACCTTGTTAACTCCATTTGAGCATGATTTTCAGAAAGTGTCAGAAACTCTGACGAAGCATTGTTTAATTATTGGAAAAAAAAACCTTTCCCCCTTTCTATCTTTTTTTTTTTTTTTAAGTACTTAGTGGTGTGCTGTGGGATTTTTTACTTATCAAAACTTATCAAAAGTTGGGAAAAAAGGTTGGGAAACATTGACCTAATGTATGACAGAACTTTACTCACCAGATCTAAGTCTTCCTTTGGGACAACTTCAAGCTTTGCCACTTTTCCCTGGAACTTCTTTGACAGGAAGGAAATAACCTCTCTTTCACAGTTCTTTAAAAAACACAAAAAGTATATCATTCAATCCATCCAACCCAAAGTGTTTTCATTCAGTGCAAAAGCTTTAAACTCACCTTTTTAGTGGCTATGTAGAAATACGGCTTATAGGGAAGAGCGATCTGTGAGGGACACATACACAAAAAGCTGAAACTTACAACATCAGGGCCTATGTCAACATAAGATATTCTTTATCCTGCTCTGTGTCAATGTGATTCAGGATAAAATACACTACCGTTCAAAAGTTTGGAAGTCAGTAACTTTATAAAAAAAAAAAATGAATACTTTCATTTAGCAAGGACGCATAAAATTGATCAAAACTCAAAAGTGACGTAAAGGCATCAAAAGTGAAGAAAAGACATTTATAAAGTTACAAAAGAATTCTATTTCAAATAAATGCTGTTCTTTTGAACTTTTCTATTCATCAAAAAAAGCCCTCATGGTTTCCACAAAAATATTAAGCAGCACAAGATTTTTCAACATTGATAATAATACAAAATGTTTCTTGTGCAGCAAATCAGCATATTAGAATGATTTCTGAAGGATCATGTGTTACTGAAGACTGGAATAATGATGCTGAAAATTTCACAATATTACTGCGTTTAGTGTATTTTTGATCAAATAAATGCAGACTTGGTGAGCATAAGAGACATCTTTCAAAAACATAAAAAATCTTCCAGATCCCAAACATTTGTAATTTTACAACATGGAGTAAATTTTAGTATTTGGTTTGGAATAAATAAATATTCATATTTGCAGAATGTTGTAATATGACACCTTGAATCTGTTTCCATCCTCCTGTATGAAGTAATAGTCCACAGCACTGATCATCCGCTTGTCATCATCCAGAATCTCAGTCTGAGAAGAAATAAATTGTTTAATGTTTAAAACCCTTCATAATATTTGGCTAGATTATCAGAAAGCAAAGTTTACTGCCAATCTAAATCCTGTGTTGACTGTCTGACATTCATTCTTACCGGGTGCATGTTGATCAGCCATCCCGTTTTCTCCCCAGGTTCCTTCATCCGTTCGAAGCCAAAGCGCTCGTCCATCCCATCAGTGAACTGACTGCGCTCCAGCCGCTTGACGGCGGACAAAGCTGATGCATCATCCCTAAAAAGCAACAGAAAACTTACTGCAACAAGATTCAACAGCCATTTTGACAACTGTAAAAACTGCTAAATATTTTCTTTAATTCTTGCATAATCATGTTACATTCAGTTTTTATGACTTCATATTAATTGACATTGCATGAATTTGTAATAAAAACAATTTGTAATACACAAATTATTACTGTTAACTAAACTGCTAAAAAAACCTTTTTTTTGTTTATTGTAATAAAGCGGAAAAATTAAATATAAATATTAGATGGAAAACTTTAAATGAAACTTATTTTTAACTAAAAAAAAGTTTAGGTTGAAGTACTAAAGTTACTAACTGAAATAAAACTAAAACGGACTAAAAAAATGTATTAAAACTATATAGATTAAAAAAAGTAATAATAAAAATGACAAAAGCACATACCAAAATTACTAAAATAAATACATTTTAATTAAACTGGAAATATACTAAATAAAAGCTAAATCAATATATTAATAAAAACTATAATAGTATATAACTAACTCTAAAATAACAACATTAGGACAATTTCACTGCAAAAAAAAGCTATTAAAAATGTTGACAAACAATTTTGACCATTTATCTGGCTATAATATACATATAAATATACAGATTTATCCTAAAATCTTTGTTAAAGAAATATGTTTATTTGTCAACAACCCAAACACTGTCTGCACTACCAAACTGTACCACATATGGACCTTACTTGATAACCTAGAAATATCAAAGTCATTAATTCATTTGCTTTTACACTAAATTAACATTAAAGGGGTCATATGATGCGATTTCAAGTTTTCCTTTCTCTTTGGAGTGTTACAAGCTGATTGTGCATAGATAAGATCCCTGAAGTTGCAAAGACTAAAGTCTCAAAACCAAAGAGATATTCTTTATCAAAGTTAAGACTCTAACACGCCCCCCTAAAACGGCTCGTTCTAACACGCCCCCACATATCTACCTCACTATGTGGAAATATTTGCATAATGTGGCCCAAATGTGCACGCAAAGAAAGAAGGCGTGGTTTCAGTAACCGCAGTTAGTGTTGAAGCAGCCATGTCAGGGAGAAGCTGTGTGTTTCTAGGCGAAAGCAAAAGCACAAAAGCACTCAACATATTCTGTTACACCAAATACACAAAATAATGATCTTTAAAAAAGCATCATATGACCCCTTTAAACTACATAGGCTGAAATATGTCAACATTATGAACTTACTGCTGGTTGTCCTGATCTCCACCACCTCGGTCTGCTTTATATCGCCCACTGTTTTGTAAAACCATAGCTGACGAGAATCTGCAAGACTCAAATCAGTCCCTAAATAGAGGAGAACTAGTTAGTTAACAGCTTTACTGTACACAACTCGACGGGTCCCCTGTCTTCACACACTTTCAACGCGAGTTAATATTAGACTTGCTGCTCGCATGAATATCACTAATATCCTACCAACAACGATGAAACATCATATCTCCTTATACATTTTCATACAATTCGCGTTGTTACTGGTACATAGAATGCTACTGTAAATATATATATATATATATATATATATTTCCGTTGCTCACACTGTGCCTCCACCATAGAAATTTGGCGCGTTTTGTGTTGTTGTTGCCGCGAGCTCCAGTCACCTTCCTGCTTCGCTCCCGCCCCTCAAAACGTCAACCAATGAAAATGCAACCTCACGCGTACGTTACCACGTATGCTCTACGTTTACTTAATTTTATTTTTATTTGAGCACATCTAAGAATAAAAAAACTACGCTTTGGTAATAAAACGAAATTGTGATAAATAAAAATATGTGCAATTCATTTAGGTGTTTTTATGTTGTTGATGACGTCTAGTGCGCTCTCCTCCATTCAAAGCAAGCCGCGAGTCTGCGCATGTCAGGTAATCTCGTCTCCTCCCTCGACGCTTAGATCAGAAAAGCTGAAAGAGATGCAAATCTTATTTATATATATATTTCATAATATTATTTCTTTCTATCGACGCGTTGAAGTTTGATATTTCTCGTTCTTTTTATATTACGATTTCTATTAAACTTTTAGAGGATTACAAGCCGTGGCATATGATCATATACAGTTATAGCTAGTAAACAATCATCATCTTTTGGGCAATAGGATTCAGATGAACCAGAAACGAACCAAACAGTCAAACAGCTTGGAAACAAATTAGATTTTTTTTCGTTCTAAACTTGGTCCTTCGGCTGGACTCAACCTTGTTAGATGTGAACTGGATGCCATGGTTTCCTGAAGCCATGTCTTGTAAATCCAAAGTGGCTCCCAGTGTTGATTTTGACCACAGCTGCTCTGACAGTGTTGAGTATTTGACACTCAACTTCGGGCCTTTTGAGACCGTCCACCGCTGGAGGAGGCTGCCACCATGTGATGAGTTTGTGGGTGCAAGGTACACTGTTTATTTATTCTTTACAACAGTTGTTCTCCATTTTTTAGCTAGATGATTTCAATAGTAAAAGCTGAGTTTTGTTTCTTGCAGGCGTAGCAAACACACTGTTGTGGCATACAGAGATGCCATCTACGTCTTTGGAGGAGACAATGGGTGAGCATTTGTTTTCCCTTACTTTTCTTACACTCTAAAACGCACAGAAGGATCTCATATGTGTGATTATTTCTTCCAGCAAGAACATGCTTAATGACTTGTTGCGGTTTGACGTGAAGGACTGCTCATGGTGTCGGTGAGTGTTGTATGATAGTCGCAAGGTTAATGTGCTTAAACTTGTTTTATGTAGCCTCTTATATCGATTTATGTCATTAAATAGGGCATTTACTACTGGCACCCCACCAGCGCCAAGATACCACCACTCTGCTGTTGTGTATGGAAGCAGCATGTTTGTGTTTGGTAGGTTTTTAGTGTGCCTTTCAATGTCGTGTTTTTCTTTCCTGTGTGTGTAATGTTTTTCTGCTTGTATTTTAGGTGGCTACACTGGAGACATCTATTCAAACTCTAACTTGAAAAACAAAAATGATCTATTTGAGTACAAGTTTGCCACCGGGCAGTGGACAGAATGGAAGGTGGAGGGACGGTAAACCATATTGATTCTCAGAATTGTGTTATAGCCTGTCTTGACACACAATTTTGTTTTTAATGCTTTTTTCTTTTTTGTATTTTATGTTCCAGTCTGGTTGCCAGATCAGCTCATGGAGCGACGGTCTATAATGACAAACTGTGGATTTTTGCTGGATATGATGGGAATGCCAGGCAAGTGTATTAATCCTATCTTTACACAGCTTTGAATGGCAAATATAAATATGTTGTAACGTTAACAATTCTATTTCAACATAAAACTAAGGGATTTTTTGAAATGTTATTCTATGAACCCTTTTTTGTTTTTTTAACAGGCTAAATGACATGTGGACCATCAGTCTTCAGGATCGTGAGCAGGCATACTGGGAAGAGGTGACTATGTTTGCATAAGTTTCATTCAAAAACAGGATTGTCTAATTATTACACCAATTTTCACATGCATGAATGATTCTGAAGACATTATTTTATGCCTAACCCTGATATCAATCGTAGAATTATGGCCAGTAACAGAAGAAAATGCAAACAAGACCCAGATGTTTTCTGCTAAATCTGTAGGTGTCAGCATCCAAACAGCAACAGAAAAGGACAGATTTTGTAAAGTTGTTTGACATTAACTGCATTATTTGAACATTTCTTAAAAACTATTCATGATGGAAAGTTTTTATTGACATTTTTGAACTCCTTATAATCAAATTAGGTAATATTATGCCTTTTTTGCAAATCAACATTTTTTTTTTCAAGATGCAGGGCTGTTACTTTTACGTAAGGGTTTGTGTTCACCTTAAAGGGGACCTATTATGCCAAAATCACTTTAATAAGGTGTTTGAACACAGTTGTGTGGCCGCAGTGTGTGAAAACAACCAGCCTATAATGGTACAAATCCACCCACACATTTTTTATAATCCCAATAAATCATTAACAGTCTCTCAGAACATACACAATAACTTCATTCCCTGCCAGTGAACATATACCATGTTGGACTGTTTCTGATTTACCGTTTTCTTTGTTTCCTTTAGATTGAACAAAGCGGTGAAATCCCACCTTCCTGTTGTAACTTCCCAGTAGCTGTATGTCAGGATAAGATGTTTGTCTTCTCCGGCCAAAGTGGAGCCAAGATCACCAACAACCTCTTTCAGTTTGAATTCAAAGGCCACATGTGAGCATGGGAGAGAGGACATTGATAAATATAATTTTATGTGTAATATGCACACAAATTTGGATGATGTCAAGTCACATTTATTTTGATAGCGCTTTATACAATACAGATGGTTTCAAAGAAGCTTCACAGTAATAAACATAAAAAATAAAGTAATTGTGGAAGCGTTCATCAATCATGAACTAATGTCAGTTTCACCTATAATGCAGCTCTGCTGAAGACAGCAGTGTCATTATTCAGCTCAGTTCAGTTTCATGTTACATAAAGAGGAACGATACATTTTTTGAAATTAATTAGCCATGTGTTTTTTCTTCAGATGGACCCGTATTCCAACTGAGCACTTACTGCGTGGCTCCCCTCCGCCCCCTCAGAGACGCTATGGACACACCATGGTGGCGTTTGACCGTCACCTGTATGTGTTTGGAGGGGCGGCAGACAACACTTTACCCAATGAACTGCACTGCTATGATGTGGACTCACAGACATGGGAGGTCATTCAGCCCAGCACGGACAGCGAGGTATAAGAGAATAGAATACAGAAGAATTTGACACCAGTTAACATAATTACAACAAATCTATTAATACCCATTGAAAATAAATGTTTGATAACATACATCACATTTCAAAAGTTTGAGGTCAGTAAGATTTTTTTTTTGAATGGACTACTTTTATTCAGCAATTAGCCTATGCATTAAATTGACAGTGACCGTAAAGGCATTTAGAATGGTACAAATATTTTTTTTCATAATATTGTTCATCAGAGAATGCTGAAAAAATATATTGTTTGTAACCATATGAAACGCATGCAGTTTAATTAATTCAGATTGTATATGAAATACATCTGAACAGTTATAGCTTTGGCAGTACCAATAAATTCATAACAACATCATAAGCATTCATGACCTAACTGCGGATGTTTTAATTTTGAGTTAAGTTTCCCTGTAGTTTGGCGGAAAAAGGGTTTACCTTTTGGTTTGTGGTGTGTAATCTATAATTTTGAACTGTCATGCTAACTTCTCTCAGATGCCAAGTGGGAGGCTGTTCCATGCAGCGGCTGTTATCCATGATGCCATGTACATCTTTGGGGGGACCGTGGACAATAATGTGCGCAGTGGAGAAATGTACAGATTTCAGGTAAGGGCTTGACCACCAGAAATACATCTGCTTCATCTAATGCAACTGATTAATACTGAATAATACTATATTATTCTAACTGGTCTTTGCTTTATTACCTTTTGTCCTAGTTTTCTTGTTATCCAAAGTGCACACTTCATGAGGACTATGGCAAACTGTGGGAAAACCGTCAGTTCTGTGATGTAGAGTTTATCTTGGGAGAGGTTAGTTTGTCCTGGAAAAACATATCTGATACACACTGTCATTCTAAATAATTGGGCTACATTTTAGTGTTAGCAATAAATCGCCTTTTCGAAACTGTTTCTGTTTACAGAGGGAGGAGAAGGTCCTGGGTCATATTGCCATTGTAACAGCTCGCTGTAAGTGGCTCCGTAAGAAGATTCTACAGGCAAGAGATCGACAGAAACAGGTCCATTTCATTTTCATTTCTATTTTTGATTGTAGGTATACATGCATTTAAAGGTGCACAATTATAATAAAAGGCATAATTTTTAGGCAAAAATTAGAAATAAAATATGTACACATTTACCCTAATGTCAAATTCTGTGGTTTGTGCCATTATTTATTTTAATAAATATTATTGTGTTTATTACATATATATTGTTTTTATAGATCGTTTTATAGATTTGTTTTTATATGTTTAACTTGCACTATTATTATTTGCATTGTTTATTTTTTAAATTCTAAATATTCTTTCATTAGAATAAGGAATGCAAATTCCTGGCCAAAACAGTTTCCGTTTGGCTAATCAGAATGTAAACTTTTTTGTAGAAGAGTAAACTGGAATGCAATGAGGAGAGTGAAGAGTCTGGCTCAGGCAGTCAGAAGGACAGCTCTGGAAGGTCCTCAAGGGGTCCTCCTTTATTGGAAGTGTCAATCAGAGAGGCAGACGCGCAACCATTTGAGGTTTTAATGCAGTTCCTGTACACTGATAAGATACAGTACCCACGTAGAGGTAAGTTACACTGAACACCTGTTTATCTTCAGATGTATGGAAGCTTCTTTCTGCCACAAAAAAGTAAAAAAAGCTATTGCAACATATCTCACAATTCTGACTTTTATATGTTTAGATTTCACAATTTGGACTTTTCAGAGTTGCAAAATACAAAATTCATAATTGCAAGATATAAGCTAGCAATTATGAGAGTCATGAGATATAAACTCACAATTGTGAGATAAAAGTTTTCAATTCCATTTTCAATTTTTTTTTTTAGACTGTGGCGGAAACGGGCTTCCTTAGGTCTTCTGTAATCTTCTTTATGCACCAAGAGCTTGTAACACTCCAAAGAGAAAGGAAAAATTGAAATAGCATCATATGACCCCTTTAATAAAAGGCATAGAGTGTGTCTCAGGGCACTATTTTAATTCTTCCTGTCTCTCAAAAGGTCATGTCCAGGATGTGCTGTTGATCATGGACGTTTATAAACTCGCTCTGAGTTTTAAACTGTCCAGACTGGAGCAGCTCTGTGTGCAGTACATTGAGGCATCGGTCGATCTGCAGAATGTCCTCAGTGTGTGTGAAAACGCAAACAAACTTCAGCTGGACCAGCTCAAGGTAAAGTTGAAGTAACACACACCTGATCACAGAAAATGTCCTTGTCAGAAAGTCAGATTCTCTTCTGTATCTCTATTTATTTCCACCCCCAGGAACACTGCCTGAACTTTGTGGTGAAGGAGAGTCACTTCAACCAGGTGATCATGACCAAAGAGTTTGAGCACCTGTCCACTCCGCTAATCGTGGAGATAGTGAGACGCAAACAGCAGCCTCCTCCCAGAGTCTATTCGGATCAGCCGGTGGATATAGGTAATAATAACCACATTGTCTTTTTGTCCTTTCTCTGTAAGCACTCAAGCTTTCAGGACAGATCCAAAATAGGGGATATAGCTCCAAAAAATTATTTTGTTTCAGGCACGTCTCTGGTACAGGACATGAAGGCTTGTCTGGAGGGGGCGGGCCATGAGTTCTGTGACATCATCCTTTTGCTAGATGGTCATCCGCGCCCTGCACATAAGGCCATACTTGCTGCTCGCTCCAGGTAATGACGATAGTCACCAGGGCCTCGACAAAGAATCGCTTTGCATTTAAAGTATTAAAGGGATAGTTCATCCAAAAATGAGGTTCAACCAAACAGTTAGCAGTAGCTATTGACTTCCACAGTATTTTCTTTTTTCCATACTATATTTTTAAGTTTAATGAATCAGGTAAATCATGGTATAGTATTATAGTACATGTTAATGTTTTGAATTGGTTTATATTTTTATATTTTCCAAGTTTAGTAATTTTGTCTGTTTTTTGTCAGTTTTATGTAATTTTTTATTTTCAGTTTTAGATTAGTTACAGTTTAAGTTTTAGTCATTTTAGTACTTCAGTTTAAACTGAATGAAAATATACTGAAATATTTAGTACAAGCGAAAATGATTTTTATTTTATTTACATTTTTAACTTTGACTATGAATAATTTACCAGTTGATTGCTGCCTCAATTCTTTGACAGTTATTTTGAGGCCATGTTCCGCTCCTTCATGCCAGAGGACGGGCAGGTGAACATTTCAATAGGTGAGATGGTTCCTAGTACACAGGCCTTTGAGTCCATGCTGCGCTACATTTATTATGGGGACGTCAACATGCCTCCAGAGGACTCCCTGTATCCTTTTTACTGCTTCATGTGCCCCAATTTTGTATTGTATGCAATCTTTATTTCTGGTTGCATGCACAATACGTTGTATTGCTTTGGATCCCCTTTTATTATTACTATTAATATCACATATTTGAACAAATGTCACATCAAATATTTGGACAAAACTCATCCCACATGCAAGAGACTTGATCGGTGCCTCAAATAGTGTAGCTGTTAATGAGAGATGTGCTGTTACTTTACGATCAGCAATTTTTCTTTGGGGGATGATAAAACAGATGGAAGAAATCCATAGTTTTAAATGGAAGTGACCTGAGCTTTATCAATTTTTTTAATTATTTTTATGTCCTTAACTAGCGTACAGATACCTGTTTGCAGCACCTTATTACTATGGTTTCTCCAACAACAGACTTCAGGCCTACTGCAAGCAAAATCTGGAGATGAACGTTACTGTAGAAAATGTCTTGCAGGTACTTGCTCACATTCCATCTCTTGCTCACCAATGGATCCTCTGTAGTGAATGGGTGCTGTTAGAATGAGAGTCCAAAAAGCTGAAAAAAAAAAAAACATAATCCACAAGTAATCTGCACGACTCCAGTCCATCAATTAATGTCTTGTGAAGCCAAAAGCTGTGTTTGTAAGAAACAAATCCATCTTTACAGTAATTTAACTTTTTAACTGCTTTTTTCCAGTGGAAAACGTCATTTAATCTGAATCAGGAGAGAAATATACACAGATTTGTATTGTTAACTAGTATAAACAGTCCTGAACAATTCAAATATGTTGGTAGAATTTGTAGATGGACAACAGGAGATGAATTTTTTGTTTTTTTACTGATGGAAGGGATATTATGGATTATGTCCATCATATATTAAATGCTGTTCTTTTTAACTTTCTGTTCATCAAATAATCCTGTATCAGGGTTTCCACAAAAATATTAAGCAAAACTGTTTTCAACTTTGATGATAAGAAATGTTTCTTGAGCAGCAAATCATCATATTAGAATGATTTCTGAAGGATCATGTGACACTGAAGACGAGTAATGATGCTAAAAATTCAGCAATGTAATAAATTACATTTTAAAATGCATTAAAATGTAAAACATCTATTTTAAATTGCAACCATATTTCACAAAATAACTTTACTGTATTTTTGTAAAATGTTGAATCCTATCAACTTTTGAACTGTACTGAATATCATAACATTTGATGATCAAAAACAGCAGTCACATGCTATCATCCTTTCTTCATCCTTAGATCTTGGAAGCGGCTGATAAGACTCAAGCTCTGGATATGAAGAAACACTGCCTGCATATTATTGTCCATCAGTTCACCAAGGTGGGTGTGCTATTGACCACAGCTCTGAGCGTGTGCTGGCTGCCTCGCCACGGCTAAAAACACGTCACCAAGACATTCAGTGCGACATGGATAACCTCTACAAGCTATTAAATGTATACAATACTGCATTCATAAAGGCTTTTTATTATGTAAGACTTGGGTGTTTGATATGCATTTAGGCCTATTCAATAGAATAAATTAACTTCAGTATGTGTAAATTGTCCCACTTTTGGTTACACCAAACAATTCTAGTATGTTTAAATGCCAGTGAGTGCCTTTTGTGAACATAATTCCCCAAACACATTTGACATTCCGGTCTATTTGGTCCTGTTAGCTTATCAGTTTCTTTTTGGCTGTTTATTTGCGGTCTCTTGCATGGCCTGTGTTGTTTACCATTTATTTCTTTGGTTCTCCTTCCTTCCCTGAAGGTGTCCAAGCTCCCCAACCTGCGATCGCTCAGCCAACCGCTGCTGTTGGACATCATTGACTCGCTGGCATCCCACATATCAGACAAACAGTGCACTGAGATGAGCTCTGATATATAGTCTCTCCTCCCCTTTCATGCCCCATCCCATCCCTTATGGACTTTTTCATTTACGCTTCCGCTCCATTTCCTTCCCTTTTCATCCAGCACCTCCTCCCAGCCCATATAATCCTGCCTCACACCCCTCCTCCATGAGATTGGGTCCTGTTTGCTGCTTCACGTTCCCCTAGATTTTATTTACCAAATTGTGTATGAGAGATATGCTGGATGATCATAAAATTTCTAAAAGTTAGACTCACATTTACATTTATTTTAATGTGCATATATTTTGGACAAATACCTTTATTTGGTAGAGCACATCAAATCAGTCGACGGCCAACAATGTTGTTTAATTAGACATATAACTATGTATCCCACATAAATTAAGCTTTGAAAAAACACTCCCGTTAGGGTTAATCTCACAAAAAAATGTCCAGGTCATTTTTCATTTCAAAATTCAAAGGAAAAAAATATATATATATTGCATAATGAAAATGAACCCATTTTAGGGCCCCCGTATTTCTTTTTTGCCTTTTTTTATGACAGTTATGAAAATTTTCCTTCTAAATTACTATAATGAGTCCAGATGTTTTACTTTGAATAATTCTTTCGATATTCTTCAGTGGTTGATTTCATTAGATTCTGGTAAAAAAAACACACATATATATATATATATATATATATATATATATACACATAAAGACATAAGGACATAAATACACAACACAGACCAGACAAGACTAAAAATTTCAATCTTAGATTTTATAGATGCTGTAAGTTTTTCCATATTGCAATGTGTTATTAGAAGATTAAACCAGAGGTTTGTCGATAACTTTGTTCTGTCTTTCCAATGAACTAAGATTGTATTTTTAGCTGTAGTTAGTGTACGGAGAGAGTTCTACTCTTTAAACAACTTGTGCTTTTTATCCAGTAAGAAAAGTGTAAGGTTTTGGAGAAGAGTTCATGAAGCAAAATGTCTAAAATCACATACAGCACCTTTAATGAAACGATTATTCAAATAGTATGCGTAATACTTCACTAAAAAGTCAAAATCATTGATGTCCTCAAACAATTTGGAACAAAATATAAACATTATCATCTGAAATGCTGTTTGCTGTCAGTTTAAACGGAACGCCATAAAAGCTGAGCCTGTGACAGGGGTGATGAAAGAAAAATGAAAGGTTTTGGATAGCAGCACAAAGGGGATCAGGAGCTGCAACCGCACCTGGGCATCTCTCAGGCCACACAGCCTCAAAGATCAGACTTTATTATTATCTGGCATTGTTAGTGATTAAACATGTCTCGGAATATTAGCATAATTTTAGAGTTGACTGAAGAGGCCCTTTCACACTAACTAGTTTTACTGTTTTGTTTTCATCAGAAGGTTAGGGTTAAATTAAAGGAATAGTTCACAAAAAAATGAAAATTTGCTGAAAATTCAGGCTGTCAAAGATGTTGAGTTTGTTTCTTCATCAGAACAGGTTTGGAGAAATGTAGCATTATATCACTTGCTTACCAATGGATCCTCTGCAGTGAATGGGTGCCGTCAGAATCAGTCTAAACAGCTGATTAAAAAAAATCACAATAATCCCCAAGCAATCCATATCACTTCAGTTTATCAATTAATGTCTTGTTAAAAGTGTGTTTAAATAAACAAATGCAAGACATTTTTACTTTAAATGGTTGCTTCTGACCAAAATATGAGTCCAATAATGCTTTCTTCAGTGGAAAAAGTCCATTCCCTGTTGCAAAATCCACCAACAAATTTGTTTAGAACTGTTTTGCTCTGCTTTCACTTGTAAACGGTGCTTGATCTGTGCATATTTCTCTCCTGATTCAGACGAGACCACTTTATGGATATCTATTATGGATAGAGGACTTTTTTTTGGATGAACCTTCCTTTTTGGATTGTAAAACTAATATGCTGATTTGTTACTAAAGAAACTTTTCTTATTATCAATGTTGAATTTGATACATACTTGCTGAAAAAGAGTGTTAATTCTTAAAAATAGGTCATACTGACCCCAAATTTGAATGGTAATGTATGGAATGAGGTTGTGCCACCTTTAAATCTAGCCTATTATACATAAAGAGGAAGATATCCACATTTGGTGTTCAAGGACAAATGGTTGAGGTATGGATGAGCTCAGCTCAGCATAGGACAAGGTGTCCGATTTCCAACCACTGATCTCCGAATATCAGAGGAGCTTCAGAGAAAAAAAACCTGTGGTACATAGTGTTCTCAAATCAAACTATCATTCATTCAGCTGTTACCCTGATACATCCTGAGTTACAGCATCCTAAAACTCTTTAGTATCACTTCTGAGTTATCATCAGCTACAATTAGAAAGGAAAAAGACTCCTTTAACACATTTCACCAGAGGTTTCTTTGAAGCTCTTTCTAATTCCTTCTTTTCTTCTCCCTCAGTCTCAATAAAGTCTTATTGCGCTCTGTTCAGGCTTCCTGCGCAGACTTAAAACTGGACATATCGTATTTCCTCTTTAAAAAGCAGTTATTGTCCTCCGTAAAGATATTCATCAGTTTGAAAAACAGTCCTGCCGTTGTGAAGGGCTGCTGGATTATTCGGCAAGAACAGGTGGGTTTTTATTAAAGCAAAGGAGGAGCCAGACTAGACAAGATGTACGGGTTGAAAATCTCAGATGGACAGACAGACAAAGCAAGAGAACAGACAAGTGTTAACATGGCGCTGTTCACCACTAAGTTTGTCCAGAGAGCTTCGCTCTTTGTGTCCTTCGGAGGTTTAGTCACAACCTTTATTACAACCTTCCTGCCACTATGGAAGACGATGAACTCGGATCTGAATGAGATGGAGAACTGGTATGAGGGTCTCTGGCACATGTGTATCTACACAGAGGAAGTTGGCATTCACTGCAAAGCCTTCGAGTCTTTTTTCAGCCCTTCCACTAGACACTTTAGCTTCACGGGTTCTCATGTGCATTTCCATCGCGACGGGATTCCTCGGTGTGGCGGCTGCTTTTTTCGGACTCCAAGGTGTTGAGATTGGTGCCGCGCGGGAGAGGATGAAGAGGACGCTGCTCATCCTCGGTGGAGTGTTTATCGTTGTGTCGGGGATCACGACCCTTGCACCTGTTTCGCTAATGGCGTACATAATGGTAGTGAAGTTCTGGGATGAGAATCTTCCGGATGTGATGCCCAGATGGGAGTATGGAGAGGCCATGTTTTCTGCCTGGTTTGCTGGACTTCTTTTAGTTGTTGGAGGGGCTTTTCTTTTTGTTGCTGTTTGCATGGGCGATCATGAGGCAAAGCTGCAAAGTAAAATTCTCGCTCGCAATCAAGAACAACGCCCGAGAGCTCAGCATTACAGAAAGACGGAAATCATATAGCTTAGATTTCATCTTAAGGCTGGAAATATTCACTCAGCTTTACTAAACAATCATGCCAGATTTATCATGAAATATCGAATTTGTTTTAATCAGCGTTGCAATTGCATCAGAGGAGTTACTTGCATGGCGATTTTTCATATTTATTCATCCCCTTGAGAGCTAAATTATACTTTTAGTAATGCTTCAGTTCTTTTACATAAGAATCAATCTCTGCGGACTTGAGAGATTTGTGAGCTGTCATCCTAAAGAATACTAAAACTCTCAAAATCTTTTTTGTAAGGGTTGTACGGGATGGCAGCTGATTTATTTGCACTGTTGATGCATTGGACCAAAAACTCAATTAATGTTATGCATGATTTAAAGCATTTGGACAGAATTACTCACATTTTCTGAAGCTGTCAGGAGACTTTCAAAGCCCTCTTTGGAAAAGAAATCAGTGGCATATTGGTATAGATTTAAAAACATTTAAACTAGTATAGTAAAAGTATATATATATTATTTTATTTGTTTTTAATCAGTTTTGTTTTGTTTTATCTTATTTTCTTTTCTTTGTGTGTGCATTATTTGACACTTTTTAACAGTACGTTTTATCAATGGTAGCATTTGTCAATTATGGTTAATGCTGTAATGCACGTTTTTCAAATTGAGAATATAATTTGTGTCTGAATAAATTTGTAATTAAGTTTTTGGGATCTGTATTCTGTGCATAATCATAAAACTGAAATGAACTGAAAACATTTTAATTGTAAAAGATTTGTTCTTAGAGATAATTCACCCAGAAATTACAATTCTGTCATTCCATCTTCTTATGTTTTTCTATTATGTTCCACAGAAAAAAGAAAGTCTTAAGTTTCAGAGCGATGTGAGGATGAATATCCCTAAGCATAATGAAGTCAGTTACTGACTGAGTCCTCTTTTGGAAGGCCAAACAAAGTAGTTTCGCTTTCACAATGAAACACACAGCGCCTTCATGACATGGCGGCGGCAACAACAATACTACAGCGAGAATAAAAGTTACGCCTTCTTTCTTTGTGTGAACATTTGGGCGGCATTATGCAAATCTTCCCACATAGTGACGTAGACATGTGGCGGCGTGTTGGAACGAGCCGTTTTAGGTAGACGTGGTTGACTCTTAACTTTTATAAAGAATATCTCTTTGGATTTGAAACTTTAGTCTTTGCAACTTTACAGATCTTCTTTATACACCAAGAGCTTGTAACACTCCAAAGAGAAAGGAAAAATTGAAATCGCATCATATGACCCCTTTAAGCGCTCAACTGCTGATATGATCCCTTGTTAATATCTGAAAGCACATCTACGTTGCAGAGATAAAGGTGTTAAATTGTGTTAAAAAGTGTGCACTGTCTAGAATCAGACAATGTTCCTTTTTATGTTTTGTATGTTCATTTGATGATGTTCTGTCATCATCAGTCAATTATACTGTTATAAACCTTTTATAAACCATTTTTATAATCCTTTCAAACTTTCTATTTATCAAAAGAACTTGACAAATGTAAAAATGTATCAGTTTTCACAAAAATATTAAGCAGCACAACAACTGTTTACAATGATATGAAATACTTCTTGAGCAGCAAATCAGCAATGATTTCTGAAGGATCATGCGACACTGAAGACTGGAGTAATGATGCTGAAAATTCAGCTTTGTCATTACAAGAATAACTTACATTTTAAAATGTATTAAAATAGAAAAGTTATTTTCAATTCTAATAATATTTCACATTATTACTGTTCTACTGTATTTTTGATCAAATAAATGCAGCCATAAAATGGTGACCATAAAAATATAAAAAACCTTACCGACCCAAACTTTTGAACGGTGGTGTACAGTATATATATTATATATTTGAATTCCTATATTATATTAATAAAATTATATCTAATCTAATGTTATCATAACTGATAGATTTTAAGTTTTATTGTACTCACGTGTTTTTTAAACTCGCCAATATTTCTCACGTTTGCATTTTTAAACAAAAATACTAATCATTTATCACTATCCATCCAGGTACTAACCTTATCAATAAGCAATTGTGTCCTTGAAAATCTAAAGCTATCGATCCTTCCACAGGGGTTAAAACCATCTGGAAAAGCACATCTACAGGAAGAAGCCATTAACATTCATAACACGGAATATGGCTAATTCATAATTCATCAGATCTGTGATCTTCTATATAATATGCTGTGACCTGTATGGCTCTGTGCACTGGGACAGGCCATGTCTGGTGAAGGGAATGAGTGCCTCCTGAAATGATTTATCATGTTTGTCCTTTTATCCTTGAGGTGATGTTTCCTCAGCTCTTCACCTCTAATTTTTGGTGACTTTCCTCCATTGCCAGCAGAGGGCCTCACAAGTAGATGTTCTACCAGGATCTTTGCTTGCTGATGGAGTTGAGTTTGATTGAACCTGCTGGCAGATGCTGCAGAGATGTCAGAAGACAGCAGTAAAAACAGACTGCTGGTGCAAGACTGAATCCCTAATGCATTGGTTGTATCTACTGCTGCTTTAATGCAACAACATACTGTTTTTTTTGCACATAAAGATATCTAAAACTGTTGTTTGCATCTAAGTGGCAAGCACAACTTTAATCAGTGAATCATCATTTCAGGTTTAGTCACAACCTCTCCTGAAATGAAGTGTCCTATTCTCCGATCCGACAGCATATTTAATGAATTTGAAATCAGAGAGGTTCCTCTTTGTGACGAGCACAGCAAAAAGGGCCTCATGACCCTTTCAATAATAATTAGACTGTAAGTGTCGTCAGACATCTTTTTACTCCTTTTTCAAAGGCAGTCATACACACGATGCAGAAAAGATCTAGACGTTTACATTAGGGTTTGTTGTTAAGGTTAGTGCATAGTTGCTAGGTAGATGGTTGCTAGGGTGTTCTGGGTGATTTTTAGCACATTGCTATGTAGTTGTTAGAGTGTTTTGTTAATGCATGGCTATGCAGTTACGTGGGTTTTCTGTTTTTAGTGTGTTGCTAAATAGTTGCTAGAGTGTTCGTAATGTTTTTAGCATGTTGCTGCTGTGTAGTTGTCAGGGTGTTCTGATTGGCTTTTGTATTCCTGTCAACATTTGGGTACTAAAATACGGGAAAGGGGTGGGGGGTATGGGGGGGGAGTCAAAAGTAACATTTAGTAACATAAATATATCTTAGTGTAGGCTATATCTTTAGAGTTTTATAATTCATTATCTTCTTGTTGATCCACCAGTTCACATTTATAACTGCGTGTTTTCTACGTAAAAATAGTTTCAGTTCAAGCGGCATGTGAACCAATCATCTCTTCCTCTTTACTAGTTATAGCATAAATTAACATGAATGAACATCAGAAGGTATCTTGTTTCAACCGCTGAAAGGTATCTTGTTTCAACCACGAAAAGACATCAATACACACCATTTTTCCTCCAAAAATGATCCACCAAAGTCCACAGACATTAATTTAATCTACTGTATGGTTAGTCTGTCGGACAAAATTGGCAAATTCGCTGTTATGATTGTTTGGATCAATCAAACTCCCGGTGAAGGGTGAATACCGGTATAGCGATTGGCCGGTTGCCAATATTGTGATAGTTTTATCTCTATACCGGAATTGCACACAAACTGCATTGCAATCATTTTCCAAATTATCATTTGTGTAGAAAAATTACGAAGTCTGTAAACGGCTGCTAACAGAGGCCAGGGAAGCTGAAGATGGACCCAAAGAGGAGAGAATACTGTAGCAGGCATCGCAGCTCACTGTTCACTATGAGCGAAATATTGGAAGAAAATCCTAAATATTGAATTGGGGGTGGTTTCAATGGAATTTTCTTTTCCTCTTACCTCTGTCTAAGAGTAATGTTTTGAAGCACAGCAGTATCAGAATCGGCCAATTTGCTTGTAAAAAAAAAACTGAAATAGGAATCGGCCATGAAAAATCGTTCTTAGTCCATTGCTACGTAGTAGCTTGGTTGTTAGTATGTAGTATTTAGTATGCTAGGGTGTTCTAAGTTGTTGCATACTGGCCCGAGTCAGAGCCCTTTTTTATTATTCATCAAGTTAAAATCCTCTTAATTACAAAATTGTAGCACACCTATTTTCAACAACAAACTTTTAATTCTTGTACTCTTTGTGCTGTGGACAGGATGGGAAAACCCCCTGCATAACTCAGCGTTACTCAGGGTTAAAGGTTCATTCACATTCCTAAACCTAAGTATGAGCAAAAATAATAGTGATAGTCTTAGCAAGCGCCACTAATGAGCGCTAATGATCTGTAGAAAGATCATCCACAGGGGCAGCATATACAGTAATGCAGCAAGAACCCGAGATTTGATCTGCTTAATCGGCAAATTAGACCCACGATGTAATACATTTGAGAGAGAACAAGTTCAATAAAACTAAGGAGAATAAAAGAGATCATAGGAACAGAGTGATTTAGATAGAGGTCAACCAAAGGAAGCAGACTGATAGGTTGGGGGAGTGACAAAAAGGAGCGACGGAGGTGCAGGAGGGGGTGAAGAGCGAAAGGGAAAGTGGAGCGCTGGGAAAATTCATGCTGTGTTAGCATCCCTGAGCAACTCCATCAATACTGCATACAGCTGAGTTACTGGCAAGAGTCCTGCTGCTGCATCCCCAACCTCCGCCAGAGAGAGAGAGAGAGAGCAGGAGTGAGTAAAAAAGAAAGAAGGGAGTAAAAAGAGAGGGTGTTTATGAAAGCCAAGCACAAAAGCAGAGAGAGAGAGAGAGTAAGAGAGGGCAGTTCTTACAAGCGCCTCTGTTTTCTGGTGTGTGTGTGTGTGTGTGTGTCAGAGATTTGTGGTGGGACTGTGCCTTGATCTTGGGCTACTGCAGTAAAAGAGTGAGGAGGAGGCAGGAGAGGAAAGTGCTGTGCTCTGGAATTCTCCATAGGAAAGAGGAATAACACCAATCCAGCTCCACAGATAACATTGGACTGGATACCCTGTGACATCTCAGCGGCTTCCACACCTCTGGCCTTATGCAGAAAACTCTGAGCACACCTGATTTAGACTGGACCAGGTGAGTAGAGATCATTAACTCTCAGTTTGGCAATGTTATGCAATTCAGATTGTAATCTGCTAGAGCATGGAACAGTGTCTTATCAGATTTAATGAACTTCTGCTAGCAGATAAGATAAGAGAAAGCTCCATACATGTGACATCTGAGGCTGAATTTTGCACAACGAAGCTGTTTGGTCAGGTACAGTAGATCGGTGCAGATTTGAGGTCCACAACGTTGGAGTATTATAGTAGTGCATTGAAATCTCAGATGATGCATGAACTTAAGTAAACTTTAGTTCTCTCCATCTATCTCAGCTTCAGTTTTTCTTTCTACACTGAAAAAAAGTTTAGAAGCAGTTTTTACTCTGAAATTGCTAATAAATTTCACAAACAAATGGCATGTAACATTCAATTAAATGTCATATTTTGAAGTAGAAAAAAAAAAAAGGAAAAATAATTTTTTTTCACAGTGAGGAATTTAAGGAATTTTAAAACTATGATTTCCAGGCATGGAAAAGGCATACTTTTTCTTGAAAGTTGTGGAAATTTCTATAGTCAGTTTTACTTTTATTTTACATTTATATTTAGGCTATTACATTTAGATTTAATCTAGAGAAATTGCTCTTTGTGACTGCAATCTTAATATACAGTGCCTTACGAAAGTATTCAAACCCCTTCATTTTATTCGCGTTATGTTGCAGCCTTATGTTAAGCTTTAAATTACTTTTTATTTCACATCAATCTACACTTCATACACCATAATGGCAAAGCAAAAACAGAACTGTAACAACTTTGTACATTTATAAAAAATAAAAAACTTAAATAAGTACATTGCATAAGTATTCAAACCCTTAACTCTGTACTTAGTGTTACGACCCTGGTCTAGGGTCAGGGAAAATAACATAAATAAAGAAGTCTGAAACCGCTGTTACCTTTGTGTTGGTGAATTTATTTTTCCTTTTTAAGTCTCATTTGTAGCATCACCGTAAACAGGCTATCCCTTCGGGATTGGGCAAGGCCAAAACAACAAACAAAACATATCACTAACTGTTTCCAGGACTCTAATTAGTCTATGTGAAAGAAAAGGAAACAAAATGACAGGGTTCTTCCCTAACTCCCTATCTAACACAAAAACAGGAAAGAACGATATTACAATAAAGAAAACCGGCACCCAATCCCTACAGCCTTCATGGTGGAGAGACACGCTATTCACAATATTTACAAAATACAGAAGAATAGCGGCATACTCGCCAACTTAACTTAACAGGGATGACAAGGAAAGAAAATTAACTAGATAACTTTAAACAACAAAACAGTAGGTAACATAAAATAATAAAGGACTAAGAAATCACGAGAATGCACAACAAGATTCTCAACACCAAGAAAGAAAAGCCCCACGCTAGGCTATAACGCGACGTAATGCACAACACTACCAACAGCTCTACTCTCTCTCTCTGGCTTCCGCCTAGTTGTCTATAAGCCACTCTTGCTGTGTGCTTAGGGTCATTGTCCTGTTGGAAGGTAAACCTCCTTCCCGGTCTGAGGTTCTGAATGCTCTGGACTGGGTTTTCTTTAAGGCTATCTCAATATTTTGGTGCATTGAGCTTTTCTTCTACTCTGACGAGCCCCTCAGTCCCTGCCACTGAAAAACAGCCCCACGGCATGAGGCTGCTATCAGCACACTTTACTTTTGGGGTGGTACTCTTCAGGTGATGAGCAGAGCTGGTTTCCTTCAAACATGATGCTTGGAATTGAGCTTCATCATACCAGAGAATCTTGTTTCTCACAGTCTGAGGGTCCTTTAGGTGCTTTTTCTTAAATTCCAAGTGTGTTTTTATGCGTCTTCAATGAGGAGAGGATTGAGTTTGGCCACACCAATATAAAGCCCAGATCGGTGGAGTTTTTCAGTGATGTTGGTCCTTCTTTAGGTTTCTTCTATCTTCACATATAATCATGGAGCTCAACTAGAGTGACCATCAGGTTCTTGGTCACCACACTAACCAAAGCCCTTGTCCATCAATTGATCAGTTTGGCCAAGAGCTCTAGGAAGAGTCCTGGTTGTTCCAAACATCTTCCATTATGGATACATAAAGGCTACATGCCTCTGTGAACCTTCAATGCAGCAGAATTTTTTCTGAACTCTTCCCCAGTTTTTTTTTTTTTTTTTACCTCAGGGCTTGGTCTTTGCTCTAATATGCATTTTCAGCTGTTAGACCTTTTGTTAAGACGTGTGTCTTTCCAAATCATACCCATTCAATTTAATTTGCAACAGGCTAACTTCACTCAAAGTGTGGTAACATTTACAAGCAAAATTAATGCTCCTGAGCTAAATTTCAACTGTCCCAGATGCAATGGAATCTTTTTTTTTTTATCTTTAATAAATTTGCAAAGATGTTAAAACCCTGTTATTTGCTTTGTCATTATAGTGTATGGAGTGTAGAATGATGTGGGGAAAAAAGGAATTTAAAGCAGTTTAACATCTGCAACATAAGAAAACATAAGGGGTTTGAATACTTTCGCAAGGCACTGTATATATGTGTGTGTGTGTCTTAAAACAAATGACTAAATCTGCTCAATTAAATTATATCATATTTTCATGTAGTACTTTGTAAAAAATTATTTGTTGAAGTTGTAAATAATGATTACTGGAGTACGTTTAACAAGTATGATTATAACCATTTATTCATATAACCAATACACATTATATACCAATTGATTGTGTACTTTTAAAATATCATGTTAATGTGTTACTTGTCATTTGTTTCTAATTATTTGTGAAATTTACTAGCTATTTCTGTTTTAAAGAAAATTATTCTACAATATTTTTCAGTGTATCGAACATGCAAGAGATGTGAAAGTATTGCTGAGTTTTACACTACAACAAAATCTTGAAGAATTCTGAAAGAATCCTTAGGATATATCAAGATTTCTTCCATGAATGTTCAGTCTTAAATTGCAAATTGTAATCTGTTTGTTTCCCAGTGGTTTATAAAAAAAATAGAAAGAATGTATTTTCTATATGGTGCATTTTGACCAAATACTTTTCAAACACCATTTGCTTTGACTGTTAAAGTAAATGTGCTAGTAACAGCTAGAATTATGAGCATGTGCCTTAACCCACAATGTACTAAAGGTTAGCATCTAAATTCCACAACCAGATCAGTGCTGAACTTCAGTGAACTTCTGATTATGGAAAAGACTTACAGCAAGTCACACTACTTTCAGCTGAATTCAAGGAGCATGCAAAACACATCAAATGTCAAATATCAGAAGACGTCAGAAGGCCACTATCAGGTCATGATATTTGATTGTTTCTTCTTTTCAGAGCTCATAATGAGGAATCTGATTAGCTGTAAGCCAATATTTGAATTTCATTTGCACTGTAATAATCCTGTGGCAGCTCGAAGTGATAAACTAAAGTCAAACAAAAGCCTCTCTACATCTCACTACAACTCAAGTCTGCAATTGTAGTTTTGGGGATTAACAAAGGAAATGTTTATTGCTCAGACATTGTTCTTTAAAAGGGTGGACCCTGGGGGCCCTTGGGTGCTGGACCGGCTACCGAAAAGATCTGTGACCTTACTTTACTAAATTTATTACGAATATTATTGGCTCCTTGGCTACTTGCTTTGGATAATAGCATCTGCCAAATGCAAAGATTTTATTTTATTTTATTTGTATTGTATTATTTATTTAAATTATTATTATTATTATTTTATTATTATTAGACAGTGGTGGACGAAGTACACAAATTAAGTACTTGAGTAAAAGTACAGATCCGTATGATAAAATATTACTCCAGTAAAGGTAAAAGTACTACTTGAAAAATGTACTTAAGTACAGTAACGAAGTAAAACTACTCCGTTACTGTCCACCACTGTTATTATATGAGCACCCTGTCATAAATGCAATATATTTTTGATTTTATAGGAATGAGAACCACTGAAATATTCAGAAGCTGTGAATCACAGGCCATCAACCAAGAGCTTGTAACACTCCAAAGAGAAAGGAAAAATTGAAATCGCATCATATGACCCCTTTAATAATAAGCAGGAATCATTAGTCAATATAATCAGTATGGTGTTTCCTGACACGCAAGTCTCTAAATTATTGCAATCACGTCATTGTTTGCTTGTAAAGCATATCCATTCAGCTAAAAACAGCAACTGCTTACAGTACATAGCATCCCTGACTGAGGGTACATGTAAATGTTCTGGTGTAAACACTCAAACAATGCTGTGATGCTTTGCCTGTATTCCTACAGCATGTTGATCAAACAGCTGGGCTGCAGTGCAACTGGTTTACTGTGTTGTGGAATAAAACTAGGGACAGATATCATTGAATGGAAACAGGAGAGAGCAAGGTGAAGGCTGACAAACATTGTGCGGTTCTGCTTTGTTGTGAGTGTTCGTACTCTGATTTATCTTCCTTCGATCAGGAGACACTTTATCTTCTTGAGATCAGGGCAAATGGCCTAATGTTTAACCAGAAGACACTTTTTACTCAGGGACTGTTGACAACTTCTGCAATCTTGGTTTGAACTGACTCCAGTGTCTTTTGTTTGAGCATCAAATTCACCTCAAGGGATTTTTTTTAGATGCTGGTCAGTAAAACGTTATCTGCCAGTCAAGTTTAGACTCAAAATATCATTGCAAAGGGACATTTTTAATGTGTAGAGGTTACTTGTTAGGTGGTTTTGAGAAGATCTGTCACCTTGGATGAATTTAATGAGAAACGTTTGAGTTCTTGAAATTTCTGACCTGTGATTTCAGAATTTGGTATCTTGGTAATGCTGGGCACAGTTTGAGACATTAATTTCTTTTGAGACAAATGTGAGATTATTGGGGTCTTTTTCTCAGGAGAACAATCTGAGAGCAACTGAAGTTTCATTTACTTGTCTCATTGCTTTATTATTTATTTATCTATCATTTTTTATTTTATTGGTTAAAGTTTACTGGAGTATTTTGCATAGGTACCTGAAGTGGCCACACCCCACAGGAAGTTGCATTTGAATGGGAATGACGTTAATCGAACAATTCAAAGTAATTCAACAAAGGTAATAGATTCTGCGAAATGAAGTGTTCTTCCATCCTGCGTCCATAAAATGAAAGATAATTTCTAAAATATAAAGAAGTATATAATATAAAAGTCAAGTAGTCCTACACTACCATTCAAAAGTTTGGAATCAGTTCGATTTTTTAATGTTTTTGAAAGGTCTCTTATATTCAAAAAATAATATCATTAATATTGTCAAATATTATTAAATTGAAAATAACTGTTTTCTATTTGAATGTATTTTTAACTAATTTATTCCTGTGATGCAAGAATACATTTTCAGCATCATTACGCCAGTCTTCAGAAATCATCCAAATATGCTGATTCGGTGCTTAAGAAACATTGCTTATTAGTATGATACTTTTTTTCAGGATTCAAATAAATGTGTTAAAAGAGCAAAAGAATAGCATTCATCTGAAACAGAAATCTTTTGTATCATTATAAATGTTGTTTCTGTCACTTTTGTTAAATTTAATTGCATCCTTTATGAATTTGAGTATAACTTTCTTTAAAAAAGGCCTATAAAATTTCAAGACTTTTTAAACTTTTATACTTCAAGACAAGGTTTGACAAGCCATCTTTGAAAGTTTGTCTTGGCAAATTGTAAAAAATGACTCTTGTTTGTATATGAATTTCTTTGAATTTCAGTTGAATGCAATTTTAATTCTCAGATGGCACTCCGCTGTGTTGTTCACTGTGTTTTTTTTATTGTTTTCTTGAGTAAATGAATGAATGATTGACACCGTGTGATAAAACCAGTGCTGTCATGTATCTACAGTCTAACTGCTGACACATGCTTCCATCTGTGGAGTTACGTAGTTGCTAAAACCACCCAGTGCTCATGTCATGGCTGTGGGACACACATCACTGTGTAGCACTGCTTTTGTCCTCGCGTGTCAGTCAGAGTCCAGGTGATAACGTGTGTGTGTATGTGTGCTGGTGGAGGGTACGTTGTGGGTGTGGGAAGGGGTCACACCTTACAAGTCTAGAAAAGCATTCACTCAAATTTACTGGATGACACAACAGGACATTTCCAGTTCTTGGCAGCTGAACAGAAGGATGGATGAGAGACAGGCATGATCATACAGTAGGTGACTGACTGTCATATATTGTTTTTGTCATTGGCCAGGGCAGTCAGTCGTTGCTCAGATTGTGGACAGTTGTGCTTGTGTAGGTTGTCTCCCTAAGGCTTTCAGGAGGAGAGAAAATGCTTTTGCAGGCAGTTTGTTTGGAACGGGGTTGCTTGTTTTAATGAAATGGCTTTAGATGGTGGGCCAGAGCTGCTGTTATAATGCAGTCTTAGGCCAGCTTTGCTGCTACATTGCAGTATTGTGAGTAGAGCTGTAACTTGCAACTGTCAGAACGATTTGGTGGAACAGTAGGGGTAGAAAATGAAAGTCTGCAGGATCAGTAATGATCCTGAGGGAGACTGTGTTTGTCCTGAATACTGCCATAAGAAAATATTACTGATCATAGATCTTCAGACTTAATGGACTATCGACTATGTCTCCTAAAATTTCTGACAAATTTGACAATATTTGACATACAGATTAACATCAGAAACAGAACAATATCAGTATTTAGGGTCATAATGTATGCTACTGTTCAAAAATTTGGGGTCAGAAAGATTTTTTACTGTTTTTGAAAGAAGTCTTTTATGCTCAACAAGGCTGCATTTATTTGAACAAAAATATAGTAAAAACAGTAATATTGTGTTTTTTGAAAAACAATTTGAAAAAGCTGTTTCTATTTGAATATATTTTAAAATGTAATTTATTCCTGTGATGCAAAGCTGAATTTTCAGCATCATTAATCCAGTCTTCAGTGTCACATGATCCTTTAGAAATCATTCAGATATGCTGATTTGCTGCTCAAGAAACATTTATTATTATTACAATGTTAATGTTTTTGTGGAAGCTAATGCATTTTTTCAAGATTTTTTGATTAAACAAACTTTTGAACATTAGTGTTTATGAATGGGAATATGAAATATGAAAACAAACTATATTTTGTTTACCTTCAATGTTTAATTTTTACATAGTCCTGTGGTGTGATAAATATTATTTTTTACAAAAAATATTATTTCACCTTTTTACATTTTTCATTTGATGAATTAATTAGCCTCTCAATGAATATGAATTCATTTAAAATGGCATGCATGATATAGTTTTAAAAATGCTGTTTTAGATGTTTTAGATGAAGTTCAGCATGTTATGTACTGCTGTAATGTCAGCATGTCAGCTCCCCAATAGTGGTTCATGCCAACTTTCCAGTAATAGATTAGAGCAATAGATTTTCATTGCTATATATAAGCATCATTACTCAGATAATTTGATTTTGGCTAAATTTGATTTGGTATCTTGGCATATGTGAGCACAATTTGAGATACTGAGATGTCTGATAAAGCACACGTGAGATTAAACAAAAGTCTCCCTTTTAATCTGACATTTACATGTATGCATTTAGCAGATGCTTTTAGCCAAAATCTGAATGCAGTCTAGAAGAAATAATTAAGATATTAAAGAGCTCCTATTTATCTGTTTTTTTTTCTTCTTTTCTTTGGGTTGTCCCCTTTATTTAATTTTCCTCTTTCATATGTGGAAATAATGCACCTGTGTTTTGTTTTTTTACCCCCTACATAACCCAGCTGCTAGGTGCTACTATATAAATAATTCTTAGTATGTCTGTATATATACCTATAGGGAAGGTAGTGAGGCTGACAGCCTGTTTACCGATAAGAGTTTTCACTTTTGGCTTGTGGATAGATGCAACAGTATGCAAGAAGGAGACCTGTGTCATATGTTGTAAAGACTGAAAATCTGATTAACCTACTTTAGGGGAAAAAATGAAATATTAAGGGCTTGATGCCCGATTGCCCAGAAAGTCCAGCAGTTGATCCAAAAATGAAGTTGATACATGATTCACTAAAATGTAAGCAGGGCATTGTGGCAATGTTAATAGCCTCTGCTTATAAAGAGTACTGTAACAGACAAATAATGTTGTAAATTAATGGATTAATCTGTTGCAACATATTAAGGAAATGTCTGACTCATATTTTGCTTAAGTAAAGCCAGTTTTAACATTTTTTGCATTGTGAATTTGACACTTAAGCACGATTTCCTCTCTATTTAACATTACTGTAATACAATAAAATCTCATTCTCATTACAAAACATAATTTATTATTCATATATAGTATTTGTTATACTGCCTTTATTTGCTAATTTTAATGTAAATTTTATTACTGATTTTTTTATTACTGGATTTCAGTAGTAAGAATATAAGAGAATTACACACATAACAACAATTCTCTTCATGCAAAATATAATTTCTTAAAGTATTTCTTTTGATTTTGGGGTGAATTGTGACCAGGACATATTGTAGTGAGATTCACCCTGTAGAATAGCACTAGTTTTTAGTGAGATGTAGGTTTATTATTTGATAAATATATTCTTATAGTAAAAGGGCAGGGGTAAGAACGAGAGAGAGGGTGGAATAAAATTACCACTTTATTTATTTACCTTCATGTAAGTCATAAACCATAATGCATTGTGCAGCTTCTATAGACAAATTCACAGTTGCTATGGAGATTTTCATAAATTCTTCAGGAATAGCAGAAATGTCTTTTTTCTGCCAGCAGGAAGATGGAGGCGGTTTTTGCTGTTTGTTATAGGCAGTCCATCTTGGTGATACTTTTGGGATTGTTAAAAGTATGTGCTTTTCATGTTGCATCTCTAAATACCATAAACAAGGCAGAGCTCTGAGAGAGATGAGAGGAGAATTTAGTGCCAAGAGAGTAACTACTTTTCATTCTATTTCTTTTTCACCTTTTTATGTGATTTACTTCAAAATGTGTACCACAACCAGATGATCATTAAATATATTTTATGTAACAGCTCTCAAAGCCTGTGTTTTAAAGGTTCCCAACGTTTGGTGCTTCTGCTCCTGTTTTGTTTGTGGAACATTTCCTTTCCTTAATTAAGGCAAACTTTTGTTTTCTACTCGCCACTTCACAGACCTTTGGGTGTGATGTGAATATCAAGTGGCTCTTGAGCTAAGACCCTGATGCTGAAGCATTTAAACTCAAGTTATGTGAGGCTGAAATCTGTGATTTTTATTTCTAAGCCTGTTTCGTCTTCCCTAGCAGAAAAAAGTAAAAAGGTTGTGGGTAAACAGAGAGTACTTTGAAGGCTGTGATACAAGCACTTCTCTAGTATTAAGTATGAAAGTGTGAAAGTATAGTACATATGTCAGTGAAGGTAATGGTTAACTCTGGTAAAGAGTTGAAACAAGATTTGAGTGGAAAACTGAGAACAATTAGAGTTGGTGTGTTTAAGATGCACGCACATGCATATGTAAGCACACACATTGTGTTCTTCTTGATCTTATTCTTTCTCTCCCACACACGTGCAAACACATATTTGTTTTTGACCATTTTGTTTCTGTCTAAACATATTATTTGCTTTAAATATATCTTTAGTCACAGTAAACTAGGATAGGAGAAATTATTTTAACACAAACATTACACTTTGACCCTTAGTAGCCTATTACTTTCTCTGACGGGGCCAGTTGTGTTCCTGCCCCACCCCTGGATTCTTGCATTTCTCCAAAGTGGCTTCTGAATGCACTGTCCCGCTCACCATGGACACAGACATCATAGATCAATGTCAAGCATGCAGTTTTCTTGATTTGCTTCATATTAAAGCAGCAAGGGTATTGAACCCAAGGGCTATTTGCAATAAAATGATAGTAAGTTGATATGAACCGTTTGACCTTAATGTTGCATTTTGTTGGCTGGCTGGGTTCCCATCATCATCTAGACTTTTACAACATTTGCATTTGATTAGCCTTGACATAATCACCTAAAGACTGTTTGCGCAATAGCCGAAATGCTGCACATTCAAAGAGAGGCAGGCGAATTAGTCATGGACAATGACTCAATGGTAATGTTTTCTGCCTACATCCTGATTTTAGTCACAAATTTTATTTTAATTTCTTTGTTTTTTACTTCATTTATGGATTTTAATGTTCATATATCTATAAATCTCTCTCTCTCTCTCTCTCTCAATATATATATATATATATACATACTGTATTTATATTGTGCACCTGCAAATTTTGTCCAGTCTTAGCCAAATTTGGGTTATGATTTTCAGGCCATTCTGTACAAAAATTACCAAATGGATTTTTGACATTTAAAATTTTCTGAGTAACATGTCAGTAGCAAATTACAGGTAAAGACAGCAAATGGAAGTGGAGCAAATTAAGTATCTTTTGTTTACTGAATTTTATTATTTCACCAAAAATTAAATGTTTGCTTTTGTTGGTTTTGATTGCTTCTATTTTCCTCATTTGTGAGTCGTTTTGGATAAAAGTGTCTGCTAAATGACTAAATGCAAATACATTTTAACTTTGAATGTACAAACTGGTCCAAATTTGGCTAGGAAAAAAGAAAACATTTTAATTAAAAGGACCCTAACCTATGAAACTCTAAAATCAGAGTCATGCTTTGTGCAAATGACATGAATTTGTTTTCTGCCTCCATCCTTGTCTTAAACTTTAAAAAGACAAAGTTAATTTAATTAAATTTTTAACATTTTATTATTTTTAGTGCTGTCAAATGATTACTTGTGATTAATTGCATCCAAAATATATATATATTTTTTTTTTTACATAATATATGTGTGTGTACTGTGTATATTTATTATGTATATATAAATACACACACATACAATATATATTTTGAAAATATTTATATGGATTTACATGTATATAATTTATATTATATATATACATTTATAATATATAAACATAACATATTTTTCTTAATTATATACATGCATATGTGTGTATTTATATATACATAATAAATATACACAGTACACATATACGGTATATCATGTAAAAATAACTTTTATTTTGGATGCGATTAATCGCAAATAATCATTCGACAGCACTAATTGTTTTTTATTTTATTTTACTACAAGTTAGTCCAGTCTTTAGCAAACTTGAGTCACATGACCTTACTGCAAAAAAAATTACCAAATAGATTTTTGAAATTCAAACTTTTATCAGTAAATTTAATAGTAAAAAAGCAAATAGAAAGTGGACCTGTGTATTTTCAATGCTTTTGTGTACTGAAATTATAATGCCCACAATGAAAAGTTGGTAAAAGTGGTCCAAACTTGGCTAGAAACTTTTTTGTCAGCTATATTTATTGACACTGACCTTGCGGGGGGGAAAATAAATGGGCAGTTTGAATGTTGATTCAGATATTTGCCTGCTAAGGTGGATTTGCTCACCAGCAAAACTAGCCTAATAAAGATGTTTGGTCAAAAAAAGTCCTGCTGGTTAAGCAAGTAGGGGGCACCAGCACCTCAGCCCCCAAAACACTGGTCAATGATAGCAAAGCAGTGGCGAATAAGAGGAATCTGTAAATTAGAATTACAATTATATGTTGTCTTTTCTATTTGTTGTCTTTTCTCAGGCTGTGTATTATGTACAGTAGCTGATCTCTGAGATGGCCGTGTGGGCCCGACAGGCCCAAACATCCCCCCTGCAGCACTGCCTCTACCTTATCCAGGTCCAGCGGCCCACCCTGAGTGTCTGATCGGCCCAGCCCTGCTAACACCCACCCTGGGCTTCCCTCTCAACTGGCCACCTGGCTTCACTCCGGGCCCACCATGGGAGGATGCCTCTCCAAACCCAAACCAGGTGATGAACACACTTATGTAGAAAACCCTTAGTCTGTGTAGCATGCCCTGTTGATTAAATCCTGTAATAATTGCAGCTTGTGTCTCCACCTATATATAGGTCAGTTAATGTGGCCCCTGACTGCTGTTGTGATGTGGCTTTCCTTTAGTGCAGGAGGAATTTTAATGCTCTTAAATTGCTCTGTGTTCAAGAGGATTAGACAGTGCAATATGAGTTGGGTTTCGAATGTTTCACAATGTATCGCTCTTTCTCTTCTATGGCGGCTGGGGGAGGGGGTACTACTGAGGGGGTCCAAAACGACTTTCATCTGACCAGAGACTCAGTTGTGAAAGTGTGACCGTGGGTGTTGGATTTCAGAGGGTACAGAAAGAGTCCGAACGCCCCGAGCTAGACTGTGACACTGTGGCCTTTTGAAGTCTGTCACTGTGCTTGGAAACTTACATAAGAAATGACTATGACTATCTATTCTGTTTTGACCATACAATATCAGAGCAACAGGATTACCAGGAGGTCGGTGATGCAAGCAGCAAATCAGCATATTAGAATGATTTCTGAAGAATCATGTGACACTGAAGACTGGAGTGATGATGCTGAAATTCAGCTTTGCCATCACAGGAATAAATTATATTTTAAAATTTATTAAAATAAAAACATTTTTTTAAATTGTAATAATAATTCCACAATATTACTGTGTTCACGTCTTTCAAAAATCGTTCAAAAAAGGTCTGAACAGTATTGTATAATATTATGATTTTGATTACATGAATATGATTAAATATGATAAGATAAAATGATAATTTGATATATGTACTTAAACTTTTACTTAAAGGGGTCATATGACGTTGCTAAAAAATAACATTATTTGGTGTATTTGGTGTAATGAAATGTGTTTATGCGGTTTAAGGTTAAAAAAACACATTATTTTCCATACACTGTACATTATTGTTTCTCCTCTATGCCCCGCCTTTCTGAAACGCGTCGATTTTTACAAAGCTCATCGT
>NW_015536624.1:2900963-2906742 GCF_001515605.1 Sinocyclocheilus anshuiensis | reverse complement strand
GTGTGTACTGTGTATATTTATTATGTATATATAAATACACACACATACAATATATATTTTGAAAATATTTATATGGATTTACATGTATATAATTTATATTATATATATACATTTATAATATATAAACATAACATATTTTTCTTAATTATATACATGCATATGTGTGTATTTATATATACATAATAAATATACACAGTACACATATACGGTATATCATGTAAAAATAACTTTTATTTTGGATGCGATTAATCGCAAATAATCATTCGACAGCACTAATTGTTTTTTATTTTATTTTACTACAAGTTAGTCCAGTCTTTAGCAAACTTGAGTCACATGACCTTACTGCAAAAAAAATTACCAAATAGATTTTTGAAATTCAAACTTTTATCAGTAAATTTAATAGTAAAAAAGCAAATAGAAAGTGGACCTGTGTATTTTCAATGCTTTTGTGTACTGAAATTATAATGCCCACAATGAAAAGTTGGTAAAAGTGGTCCAAACTTGGCTAGAAACTTTTTTGTCAGCTATATTTATTGACACTGACCTTGCGGGGGGGAAAATAAATGGGCAGTTTGAATGTTGATTCAGATATTTGCCTGCTAAGGTGGATTTGCTCACCAGCAAAACTAGCCTAATAAAGATGTTTGGTCAAAAAAAGTCCTGCTGGTTAAGCAAGTAGGGGGCACCAGCACCTCAGCCCCCAAAACACTGGTCAATGATAGCAAAGCAGTGGCGAATAAGAGGAATCTGTAAATTAGAATTACAATTATATGTTGTCTTTTCTATTTGTTGTCTTTTCTCAGGCTGTGTATTATGTACAGTAGCTGATCTCTGAGATGGCCGTGTGGGCCCGACAGGCCCAAACATCCCCCCTGCAGCACTGCCTCTACCTTATCCAGGTCCAGCGGCCCACCCTGAGTGTCTGATCGGCCCAGCCCTGCTAACACCCACCCTGGGCTTCCCTCTCAACTGGCCACCTGGCTTCACTCCGGGCCCACCATGGGAGGATGCCTCTCCAAACCCAAACCAGGTGATGAACACACTTATGTAGAAAACCCTTAGTCTGTGTAGCATGCCCTGTTGATTAAATCCTGTAATAATTGCAGCTTGTGTCTCCACCTATATATAGGTCAGTTAATGTGGCCCCTGACTGCTGTTGTGATGTGGCTTTCCTTTAGTGCAGGAGGAATTTTAATGCTCTTAAATTGCTCTGTGTTCAAGAGGATTAGACAGTGCAATATGAGTTGGGTTTCGAATGTTTCACAATGTATCGCTCTTTCTCTTCTATGGCGGCTGGGGGAGGGGGTACTACTGAGGGGGTCCAAAACGACTTTCATCTGACCAGAGACTCAGTTGTGAAAGTGTGACCGTGGATTTCAGATTTCAGAGGGTACAGAAAGAGTCCGAACGCCCCGAGCTAGACTGTGACACTGTGGCCTTCTGTCACTGTTCACTGTGCTTGGAAACTTACATAAGAAATGACTATGACTATCTATTCTGTTTTGACCATACAATATCAGAGCAACAGGATTACCAGGAGGTCGGTGATGCAAGCAGCAAATCAGCATATTAGAATGATTTCTGAAGAATCATGTGACACTGAAGACTGGAGTGATGATGCTGAAATTCAGCTTTGCCATCACAGGAATAAATTATATTTTAAAATTTATTAAAATAAAAACATTTTTTTAAATTGTAATAATAATTCCACAATATTACTGTGTTCACGTCTTTCAAAAATCGTTCAAAAAAGGTCTGAACAGTATTGTATAATATTATGATTTTGATTACATGAATATGATTAAATATGATAAGATAAAATGATAATTTGATATATGTACTTAAACTTTTACTTAAAGGGGTCATATGACGTTGCTAAAAAATAACATTATTTGGTGTATTTGGTGTAATGAAATGTGGCTCTGATTGGTCAGCTATCCAGTGCGTTGTGATTGGCCGAATACCTCAAGCGTGTGACATAAATGTTACGCCCCTTCCCATACTGCGATGCTGTGTCCGGGTGTGACGAGACAATACCAGTGCTCTACACTGCTCAAAACTCACGTTTGAATCATCAGTGACAAATTCTTTAAATATGAAAGCGGCATTGTAGGCTATACTCTCCAAGGAAACAGTCCTCGTCCTCCGTAAAATGCGTTGCTCACATGGACGAGTCTTAACTTTTATAAAGAATATCTCTTTGGGTTTGAGACTTTAGTCTTTGCAACTTTAGGGATCTTATCTATTCACGAACAGCTTGTAACACTCCAATGAGAAAGGAAAACTTGAAATCGCATCATATGACCCCTTTAAAAAATACTTTTTTAATACATGTCAAACCATTGCTACAGAAGCTCGTTTCCATCATCGGATAAAAAAATAAAAAAGGTAATTGCTACTTTGCATCTCATAATTCTGATTTTCTTCTCACCATTGCAAGTTTATATTTGTGAACCTGGACCACAAAACCACTCATAAGGGTCAAATTTTTTTTTTAAATAAATAAGCTTTCCATTAATGTATGGTTTGTTAGGATAGGACAATATTTGGCCGAGATACAACTATTTGAAAATCTGGAATCTGAGGGTGCAAAAAAATCTAAATATTGAGAAAAACGCATTTAAAGTTGTCCAAATTAAGTTCTTAGCAATGCAGATTACTAATCAAAAATGTTTTGTTTAGTTAAACTTAAAAAAAGTTTTGATATATTTACGGTAGGAAATTTACTACATATCTTAATGGAACATGATCTTTACTTAATGTATTTTTCCACATTGCACACAAAACTAAATCCACCAAATAACATGACTACGTTTCTGAATCCTGTTCAATTTTATTATGGGGACACAAATGAGGCACAAATGAAACTGTTTGCTAGAAAAAATACAATTTGTTAATTTTGAAGCAGTATGCTGACTCCAAATCCAGTGTCTGTTGAGCAGTCACTAAAATCAAAATGATTACCTTTAGTTAAAGTGGGAATGGGAGGAAAAATAATTATTAGACAGTAGATATTATAGAGCACTGGACCTATTGCTTAAATTAAGCCCTTTGACTGAAATAGTCTACACACCTTATCTTTATATTTAATGCTTGTCATTTATGTCCACAGATTTTTTTCTTTTTAGTAGGCTGAATAAGGGAACGGGAATGAAAATGTGGTTTCATTGATGAAACCTATAGATACACATGTTCACTAAATGATCTGGCAGATGTTATTTTCCCAGTTCTGACTCAAAAAACAAAGTGTCTGCAGTCAGCTCTGAGAAGGCGAGTTTTCTTTCTTTTTCTTTCCTCTGCCGGCTCAAGTCATCTTGCATTTTCCATTGATTTTAATTAAGCTTCACTCAGCAGGTGTGAATTCCTGTGTGATTAAGGCATAAGAAGCAGGCCCTCAGCACATTTTTCCGGCCAGAGAGAAAGCTAGAGTGAGACCAGACTGTAGTGGAAGCACATTTCACAATCACTTTCTAAAAAGACTGTGTACATTAATGGTGCTTCAGCTTCCAATGTTCTTCTCCAAGCTGTGTTTGAACTCGGAATGCTATTTCTACACAGAAATAGCACTGTATTTGTTATGTACTTGACATGACATTATAGTGTCTTAAGGCCTGTTCACACCAAGAACAATTACTAAACTGTTAGCAACGTATTTAAAGATGGCAGTGGTTTGCATTTACATTTAGCCAAACAAATCAATTAGTTTGTATAGAAGAAAGTATAGAAAATTGTCTTATTCTCTTGTACTTATATCAAGCAATTTTTTTTTGCAGTAGAGGTCAAAGTTGAGCTCACTCTTTTGGACAAAGAGAAAGAGGTGGACCTGATGTCTCCTAATGGAAAGGCCAGTCCATTTTCAGAATGCAGAATCAACGGATCTCTGGGACACTGTTCAGACGAGGACACCATGACACTGCGGCCACACCGTAAACACAGAGATTACATAGAAGCATCTGTCTGCCATGTAAAAGACCTTGAGAATGGACAGTAAGTTCTTGATTTCAATACAATACCGAATTGTCGTGTTCCTGTATATTTGAGCGTATGTTTGTGTGCTATTTAGAGCCAATGAAAAAAAATCTTTCAATTATCATTTAAATTATTTTTTAAATAAATAGGCCTTACCACATTAAATAATCTGACTTTTTTTTTTTGCTATTTTAATTTATTTCCTATTAAAACAGGATGTTGAGCCAGTAAATGAGCTATTATCCTCTAGTTTACATAAGAATACAGCAAAACCACAGTTTGTTTTCTACAAACTATTGCTAGTTGGTTGCAAATGGTATTAGATGGAGGGACATTCTCATTCTATAGAGCAATTTATTGGACTAAAGTCTGCATATGATAATGAGCATAAAGTGATGTCATCAATATTTTGGTTTGTGCTCCAGGAAGAGAAAGACTGTCAATTTTAAATGCATATATCTGCAAAAATTTAACTTTGCCAACCTTTAAGAATACTCTAGTATATGGATGAGAAACATCTCAAAGATAAGAAACATGAACTAAAACCCACAACAAAATGATTTAAGGTTTTTTAATGCTGATATATATCAGTTTTCCCCCTCTTGGTGGCACATAAATTACATCAGCTGTAACCTTTGAATGCATCTATTGGGTTGAGTTTTGGATGTTAAATCTGTGCTGATCTTATGTGTGTGTTTGGCAGAATCCGTGAGGTGGATTTGGGGACTGGTCGTGCTCTGCTCATTAAGGAACATGGAGAATTCTTTGCCATGGGACACAAGTGCCCACATTATGGGGCTCCACTGGTCAAAGGTGAGGGACGTCCTGTAGAGCACTCCTAGTCCTCTGCATTCCATAGCTTGGGATACCAACAGCTCTCAGAGGATTTTATACCACACTGCTAATAATATAAGTGTGCTATAAGCTTTATCAAATAGCAAAACGCATTGTTCTTTCAGTAATACAGTCTATTTAAAAACAATTCTCTTCCAGGTGTGCTATCAAAAGGGCATGTGCGATGTCCATGGCATGGGGCATGTTTTAACATCACTACGGGTGATATTGAGGATTTTCCTGGCCTAGACAGTTTGCCTACCTTCCAGGTAAAACACGTTCCTCTTCAACCTCTCCAGAAGTTCCTCTCCGAACTTTCACTGTGTCCACTTGTTCTTATGGACTGTCTGTAAAAAAAAAAGTATTGATTTGCAAATAAATAAATTATTTATAACATAATGTATATTATTTGTATAGAATTATCATAAGCCTACCAAGAGTTTGGCTTGTAATGTTACACTGTAAAAAAAATTCCGTAAAATGTACGGTAAAAAACCAGCAGCTGTGAGTTGCTGGAATTTTACCGTAATAAATACGGTAGCAATGTTTTAGGTTTTACGGTTTTAACTTAAATTTACAGATAAATACCGTAATTTAATTAACTGATATAATGTTAATATACCAACCTATTTAAGTACTGAAATCTGTTTTGTACCTTTGTAATACACTGATAACCACCAAACGCAGGTGGTGATGAGAAAGTCACATGATGAACCAAAGCCCATCACAAGCAGCTTTTAAATAATAACATATATAGAAGGTGCACAGTGTCATTCACACAAACACTAAACACCATCATGGTAACACACATGAAACTGAAATAATGCAATAAACATTCATTTAACAACATTAGGTGTAACACACAACCCTAATATACAAAACTGATAAGAAAAAACTAAGAAGAAACATAGTTATTTCAACAAAAAAACATCAAATTTGAAATGTAACGCAGGGAATTCTGGGAATGTCAATTTAC
>NW_015536624.1:2892667-2900862 GCF_001515605.1 Sinocyclocheilus anshuiensis | reverse complement strand
CAAGTTCCTCTTCAACCTCTCCAGAAGTTCCTCTCCGAACTTTCACTGTGTCCACTTGTTCTTATGGACTGTCTGTAAAAAAAAAGTATTGATTTGCAAATAAATAAATAATTTATAACATAATGTATATTATTTGTATAGAATTATCCTAAGCCTACCAAGAGTTTGGCTTGTAATGTTACACTGTAAAAAAAATTCCGTAAAATGTACAGTAAAAAACCGGCAGCTGTGAGTTGCCGGAATTTTACCGTAATAAATACGGTAGCAATGTTTTATTTATCACCGTAAAATTTATGTCCAATACATGTAATGTCCAATACAGTTTTTCACCGTATATAGTAGGGGAATTTACCGTTAACCATTTAACAGGTTTTTACTGTAGCATTTTTACAGTCTTTTACCGTTAAATTCACGGTCATTTTTTACAGTGTAGTATATTTGCAGTTATTTTAAATTTGATCCTATATTTAGAAAACAATAGGTGAGAACTTATTAATGATTCATAAGATATTCATATTATATAAAAATAAATAAATGTATTTATTTATATAAAATTAATAATATGTAATACTATTAGCATATACTAATAATAATAATTTGTATTTAATTATTTGTAAACATTTTTAAACCATCAAGGAGTTTGGCTAGTGATTTAGTAAACAATATAAGTGTGAACTTACTGATGAATCATAATATATTAATACTATTATTATTTATAAATAAATTTATATTTATTGATAGATTTATACAAAATAAGTATCTCATTTAATTATCATATATTAATAAAAAAACTTATTTATTTACTTATTTAAAATTTTTGTAAGCCGACTAGTGGCATAAGGGCATTTGCAGTTTGACTTCGATTTAAATTTGATCCAATATTTAGAAAACAATATAAGTGTGCACTTGTTGATGAATCATGATTTTTGTGTGAAAATGTTCACAGGTTTATGCAAAACTAGCGAATGAGACCTATTGAATTGAAAAAAAAAGCATATTCCCAACAAGACATAGAGGGAGTACATGCTCCTTATACACCCCGAGGACATATGAGTTCATCAGAGGAGAGAAAATGAACCTCAGTATGTGTCATTACTAAGCTGCGGGGGTGTTTTCAAAATCCCTCTGTTATGTAATAATCTGTCATGTCAATTCATTTTTTCCCACTATTTCAGGTCAGAGTCGAAAAGGAGAAGGTGATAATAAGAGCAAACAAGCAGGTGAAGAGTCTCTCTTTCTCTGGAGTACGTGTGTAAAGAGCGATATATTTAACAGCAGTTGTAAATGGTGATGTGGGGAATCATCTGTTTCCTGACAGGCTCTTCAGACTCAGCGGCGGTCAAAGGCCATGTCAAAATGTTCAGCTGTCATCCATTCCAGCACTGGATTCAGCCATGTTCTCATTATCGGATCAGGTTGCAGCCATAATGTTATAAAATGAGACTAAAATGCACTAACATAGGGGTGAATTCACTAGGTAGTGTTGTTTATTTCCATACACTGTCTGTGTTGTCCTACAGGAATAAATCTCGATCCTTAAAAAACATACAGACATTTATATTAAAATTTAACAAAACAAAATTAGTTGTGCCATGCAAATAGTGTTGACTTCTTTAAATAAGGTTCAATCTATAATAAGTCTCATGCACACAGAGATTATTTACTCTGTAAAGAATGACATTGATTTAATTTAAATACTCATGGCACTGTGCCAATATGAGGTTAAACAGGATTTGGTAATAATAAACAGTTTTTGCACTGAAATAACATGTGTCTAATATTTAGTGAATTCACCCTTGATGTTTTGAGTACAGCTTATATGGGTAGCTTTCTGATAGCCTATAACCTTATTTTCCCCGTACTTGCGTAAGAGTGGGCGGCTGGGCGCGCCATTTGTAAATTGAATGGGTCTGGCTTCTGGTGTCATATGCTCCCAGCAATTTTTTAGCTGTACGAAACAGCTCGTTTTGCTGCTTGCTATTGCAAACTGGTGTGTCTTACCATATTATTTTAATGTATTATCTTAATTATGAACACACTAGTTTGTAGTGCATACAGTTTTACCGTTTACTGCACTTTGTTATTCTTCTCGTTAACTTGTTTCCTTGCAGCGGCTAATGAACCGGAAATCTCACACATGCACAGAAATCGGCTTACTTCCACGTTGAAAATAAGGTGGACAGCTTTACAATCCAGTAACCTCTTTAGCTATAATATAGGACTAACGTTACCTAGATTTCAGTGCACAGTAAAACTGAAATTTACCTCCTGCCATATTATGGCTTTTCACCATGCGCTTAGCCCGGGTTATCGTCGTTCTTCTTCACCCCATTTTTTTTTACATCAGCACCGCTTTTTACCTCTTTTAGTTAGAGTTGGACTATTTCGTGTAGACTACAGTTTGAAACAATGCTGTGTTAAAATATTACAGCTATGTCACGCAATCGCGTGTCTCCTTTTCAAGTATTTTAAAACGGCAGGAAAATGCTACAATGTATAATTTGTTGCCCTTGGTCCAGACCATGAGCTGATTTTGAACCACAGATGTGAAAGCAGCACTATGGAGTCAATATAATGCCACATGTATATGCAAAATAATAAAGTTTTGCAAACGAAAATAATCCGCCACTAATAAATCCACCCGCATGCCTCTGCTCAACGATGGTGCCTGGATCAGTGAGCTGCGTCTCGGGCCGATGACGTCACTTCCAGGGAGGCATGCCCAGGCCTGTTGTACACGCCCCCGTCCCTTGACTCCACCCCCATGTCAAAACAGTGCCACAAAGCGAGACGCGCAGAAACGTGAAGCGCAAAGGGAAAAACGGTATCGCAAGCTCAAACTTGACTGAAACGCAAAATAAAAGCAGCGTTGCAAATAAATTAGTAGATATGGCCATGGAAAATATGTATTGCAAAATCATTGCTTTTGTGCTGTTTCATTTATATTTTGCAATTCTTTATTTTTGTTTGCAAAACTTCTTTTTTTCTCGCAATACTTCATTTTCTTTTGCAATTCTTTATTTTTGTTTGCAAAAAGCACATTTATTTTTTCTCAATACTTTCATTTTTGTTCGCAAAACTTTATTTTCTTTTGCAAAACTTTTTCCTCAATACTTTCATTTTTGTTCGCAAAACTTTAGTTTCTTTTGCAAAACTTTTTCTTTTGCAAAACTTTATTTTCTTTTGCAAAACTTTATTATTTTGCATATGTATGTGGCATTATATTGACTCCATACAGCACCCTTAGATAGTAACGGAAACAACGCGCGTTTATAAGCGTTTGAGGGGGAAATGTTCAATGGTGACAGAAAACAGGTTAATTGGAGTGAAGACTGTTTTATTCTTACCTTTAAAGTCCGAAAAGTGCACTTAAGGAAAACTTGATAATGCAGACAGCAATATATAGAATATATAGCTCAATATATAGAGCTAATTCAGAGCCTCCGCCGCGTGTAGACAGATCACGTACAGCGTTTGTTCAATCGCAAATAAGAACGTTAACCCAGGGGTTTTGAATGTACAAAGTGAAACGTAAGCTTATGAATACCTATTAATTAATTAATTGTTAAGCCCAGGTTTAGAATGACCCATGGTTAACTATTTCAAATCTGATAAAACCTGTTGTCTATTTAATTGTGGGTGATGAAACTGGATAATGTACAAATGTAATTTAATATGCCATCACGAATTACACTTATCCATTTCATTAAATCATTTCCTGCCCCAAACTGATTTTATTTTTATTTCTTATAAATGTTTTATGACAGCTTAGATAAGCAGCTGATTTTCTACATTTGGAACAGACTTAATAGGTCCAAAGGTTAAATGCCATCTTTAAACACAAGGCAATGCTATTACTGCTTGTTAAGTTAGAAAAAAAAAAAAGATAAAGTGTAAGAGATAACATCCAAAGCATCAAATAAAATCATGCATTTATATTCAGAATAACGTTCAAGATGAAGGTGCCACCTTACAATGCTCCTCTTGACCTCTGTTGATGTTCTCACTCAGGTCCTGCTGGTCTGGTGTGCGCTGAGACTCTGAGGCAGGAGGGTTTCACTGACCGTATAGTCATGTGCACCATGGACACACATCTGCCTTATGACAGGCCTAAACTGAGTAAGGTTTGTACACAGAACAGTCTATAGAACAGTGTGGGAACAAAGTTTTACAATATCAAATGAATATAAGACTGCTTTTCCAACAGAAGATTTTAATTTGACCGCACATGTGCTAAAATTCAGCAAATATGATATTGATTTGATGCCCATCCCTCTTTTTTCAGTGTTTAGAGAGCACAGCTGAGCAGCTTCAGCTGCGCTCATCTGACTTCTTTCAAATGCACGACATAGAGATACTATTAGAGAAAGAGGTGAGAACACTTAACCTGAAATGTACTATGGTTTTCTTTACTGAGGAAAAACACTTATAAATGTGATTCTGTGTCTTTTAACTATTACAAAGTACTCTGTGGTGGTACCATAATATAGTGATCCGATGGAAATACTATGGTATTTTGAAACAGCTCCCAAGTATTCTATGATATTCTTTTGGTACCGTTACTGAAATGACACTTTATTTAAAGGGGTCATATGATGCGTTTTCAATTTTTCCTTTCTCTTTGCAGTGTTACAAGCTCTTGGTGCATAAAGAAGATCTGTAAAGTTGTAAAGACTAAAGTCTCAAATCCAAAGAAATATTCTTTATAAAAGTTAAGAGTCAGCCACACCTACCTAAAACGGCTCGTTCTAACACGCCCCCACATACCTACGTCATTATCTGGGAAGATTAGCATAACGCCACCAAAATGTTCACGCAAAGAAAGAAGGCGTAACTTTTATTCTCGCTGTAGTATTGTTGCCGCCGCCGCCATGTCGTGAAGGCGCTGTGTGCTTCGTTGTGAAAGCGAAACTACTTTGTTTGGCCTTCCAAAAGACGACGATATCGCTTCGTCATGCCTGGAGCTGATCGGTGCTGGTCACTGAGGAAATACTTCAACTTTGCGCACACATTTCATTACACCAAATACAAAAAATAATGTTCTTTTTAGCAGCATCATATGACCCCTTTAAATAATTGATGTCTAAATCTGTAATTTTTACAAATTAATATGCAGAATTACATAAATTGCCATATGTTTCTTCACAGATTGTCTCTGTGGATGTGAAGACACGGACTGTGACATTTCGGGATGGTTTTAAAATGGAGTATCGAAAACTCTTCATTGCCACAGGGAGCAGGTAAACATGTCTACAGCTACCAAATGATCCTGCATTCAAAAGTTTAGATTTCATTTTATTTTTTAAAGAAATGAATACTTTTATCCAGCAAGGGTGCATTACATTGATCAAAACACTGAACAAAAAAATTCAGTTTCAAATAAATGCTGCTCTTTTTAACTTTTTAGAGTCGTTTAAAAAACCTTTCTCAGTTTCTGCAAAAATAATATACTATAATAATAAGTATTAATAAAATAATACTTCTGTTGTTGTTGCTTTTTATTAATAAGTTTTATCTTTACAGACCCAAACCTCTGAGCTACAAAGGCAAAGATGTGGGAAATGTGTTTCACCTCAGAACACCAGAAGATGCCAACAGCATCGCAACACTCGCCAGCAGTAAGAATGCTGTCATAGTTGGAACCTCATTTATTGGTAAGAGCTTATGTGAAATTTACATACTGTATGTATTCTCTGTGTAGTTCATTAATAGCTCCAAAAAGTGTTAAAGGAGATATATTATGCCCCTTTTTACAATAAGAGCAATATACAGTAAATAAATCAATAAATCCACTGCTCTCTTGTCTCCTCTGAGGCTGGGACTGTAAATAGTGTTCTGTGCTCGTCTGTGCAGCCAAAGACAGAACATTAGCATTAGAACTGGACTGGTACACCGTTGTCGCTTGCAAAAGCCTTGGGTGGAAACTTACAGATTAAGGGGCGGTAATATTATAATGAGATCCCTTTGCAACGTCACTAGGGGAGTGAAATCAGACGCGCTCGTTTTTCCAGACGCTTGCAGAAAAAGGCTTACCAAAACAAAGTTACTAGATTAATCTTTTTCATGTTTCCTTGGTTGCGAGATGCACCGTGTACCTGATTATAGCACTTAAAACCTGGAAAAGTCCGATTTTCATGATATGTCACCTTTAAGCCACAATTTAAGATGAATCCGTGTCATTGCATTAGACAACATAATACTATATATTTTCCATATATCCATAGTGTTGGTAATGATTATATGCACTGTCCTGTGTTCAGGTATGGAGGTGGCCGCAGCTCTCACAGATAAGGCCCACTCAGTGTCTGTGATCGGCATAGAGGCCGTGCCATTCCGTAAAGCACTCGGAGAGAAAGTGGGAAAAGCCTTGATGAAGGTGACAGAAAATAGCTAGATATATAGAATGAAATAAATAAGAGTATTAAGATTTAAGCATTACATAATTGTTAAATGGTGTACATCAGAGGTGCCCAAACTTTTTTATGAAGGTTCAAAAATCTAATTTCATTGAGGGTCATGTTTACATTATACCCAGCTATATTGTAATTTAAAAAAAAATTAAATTCACTTATACTGTATTCTCTATATTTCAATGCAAAAATAAAACAAAAAATATTAAAACAAAATCATAAATTATAAATAAATAAAGAGAATTAGAAATAAAAAGTAGAAAAACATTTTTTTTCCTGTTTTTCCCCTCTTACGATATGGCATGGAAGGTCAAATCAAAGGTCATGGGGCCCTGGTTCGGCATCTCTGGTGTATATATTCTGAGTAGATATGTTAAAAAAAATTATTAAGTTTTAACAATATATTTTAGTAAATGTTAAATAAGTTGCATTTGCTTTGGCATTAATTTAACAAATTTTATAAGCTAAGCATGTTTAAATAAATACAATTTAAATAAAAAAAGAGTGTGTATGACATTAAACTATATAACTGTTTGTTGTCCTTGATACTAATTTCCCTCATTGCTGTTTCATGCTAGTTTCACACCTCTCTTATCTCTCTTAGTGTGCTGTCTTTCTCTTCTTACATAATAAACTCTGACAGGGTGAAAATTATTTGCTGACTGTATATTATCCCTTGCTGTAACCACATTAAACCTATATTCAAGTAGTATTTCTCTCATTTCATTATTTCATTTTTTTTCTCTCTTCAGCTGTTCGAGTCAAACAGGGTGAAGTTCTACATGTTGAACGAAGTGTGGGAGATGCGAGGGCATAATGGACAGGTATCATGAAAGTGAGAGAAACAAGAGTTCAGTGAAGTGTAGGGCTCTCTCTCTCTCTCTCTGTCCCTCTCTTTCTCTTGCTCTCGTTCCTGTAGCGTGATTAATTACATCTGCTCTCACAGTAGCACTGCTTAGCTTTGAATATTTTCAAACATGGTTTTTGCAATAATGGAATGGCCCTGGGCTAAAAGGCCAGAACTCATAACACAAGTGAGCACACAGTCAGCAAAGTAAATATATAATTGAGAAGAAGCAGAACTGTGATCTATTATGAAATTACACTTTGATAAATATTTCTTCCTAAAGAAAGAACATAATGAGATTTGGACACTGTATTATAAGTCATGGTGGTAAGAAAATTGGCAACTATGACATTAATGTTAAACTGCTTTTTATTTTTATTTTTGTTTCAATAGTTAAAAGAAGTGGTTCTAAAAAGTGGCAAAGTCTTGAGAGCTGACGTCTGTGTTATTGGCATAGGTGAGTCTGTGTGATTACTGAAATTTGGCTTCTCATTTTTCATTTTTTCTCTCACTTTCCCATTTCAAGTCCCATTGTAGTCTTGGCTACAAAAATAAATAATAAATATAGATTTTTAAGGTTTTTGAAACAAGTCTCTTTTGCTCACTAATGCTGCATTTGTTTGATCAAAATTACAGTAGAAACAGTCATTTTGTGAATATAATTTTACTATTTAAAATAACTGTTCTATTTTAATATATTTTAAAACGTAATTTATTTCTGTGATTCTTTGATGAATAGAACGTTCAAAATAACAGCATTTCTTTGAAATAGAAAAAATCTGTAACATTCTAAAAGTCTTAACTGTCACTTTTGACCAATTCAACACATCCTTGCTAAATAAAAGTATTAATTTCTTTAAAAAAATTTCTGACACCAAACTTTTGAACAGTAGCATGTGTGTGTGTGTGTGTGTGTGTGTGTGTGTGTGTATATAAAA
>NW_015536624.1:2881002-2892517 GCF_001515605.1 Sinocyclocheilus anshuiensis | reverse complement strand
TTTGAACAGTAGCGTGTGTGTGTGTGTGTGTGTGTGTGTGTGTGTGTGTGTGTGTGTGTGTGTGTGTATAAAAATACATTCACTGAACATAGTGGGGCATGTTGTCACATTACTAAACTTGCAATTAACTAGGCTTTTCAGCAATATTTAAACAGTAAAACATTTATGAAATACAAAATTCATGAAACAAAGCAAAGCAAAGATTTAAAACACATGTGACAACATGCTCCAATATAAAATACAAATTTGTTCTGGGGTCCTACTGATCATAAGTATGTGTGTGTGTTTAGGCTCCAGTCCAGCCACAGCATTCCTGAAGCAGAGCGGAGTGCACATGGACTCCAGAGGATTCATCCCAGTCAATAAGGTTCAGTCTTTGAGCACGGCTGTTCTATATGTTCCTGTGGCTCAGTGGTAGAGCATTGCGTTAGCAGTGCAAAAGGTTGTGGGTTCGATTCCCAGGGAACACACATACTGGTAAAAAATGTATAGCCTGAATGCACCGTAAGTCGCTTTGGATAAAAGTGTCTGCTAAATACATAAATTATTAATTATTAATTAATTATATGTACTGTACATCTGTTACTGCATCTTCTAGCACATAAACATCTGGTGCCATTCAGAACGTGTGTGTTTCTGCAACCTGTGCTAATCTTGTGTCTATTGTAGCTGTAATAAATTGTTGTTTTAGTACGCTGACTTTGAGTATTTTATGATAATAAGCTACAAAGGACAAGCTACAGTACAAAGCGTATGTAAACATATACCTTTAACCCTTTCAGACCATGCAGACGAACATTGACGGGGTCTTCGCTGGAGGTGATGTGGTAACGTTTCCTCTAGCTCTACGTAGCAATAAGAAGGTGAACATACCCCACTGGCAGATGGCTCACGTACACGGTAAGACCTGTAGCACATTGGGATGTATTCATGTGCTTATGCCAAAGATGCCATGTTTTATGAATAATAAATCAAATTTCATTCATTTTTACATTTTTACGTGGTCTTCCACCACAGGTAGAGTGGCTGCACTTAGCATAATGGGAAAAGCCTCAGACATTAAAACGGTGCCTTATTTCTGGACAGCAATGTTTGGGAAAAGCATACGATATGCAGGTAAGGACAAACGTCTAGCACTAAAAATACACATGAAAAAAAAAAGCGCCACACTTTAGTTTCAGCGTCAGTGCTCCTCTGATGCATCACAAGTGCTTTTAATCTTATTGTCAAGGTTATGGAGACGGCTTTGATGATGTCGTCATCCAGGGAGATTTGGATGAGCTGAAATTTGTGGCATTCTACACAAAGTGAGTTGATTTGGTTCTTATTTGTCTAAATTTGAGCCAGGCATTTATAATTATTAAAATGATCACACCAAAAATCATTTCTAATTTAGATAAAGAAATGATTATGTTGTTATATATTATTATGAAGTACTCATTTTTATTTTATGGTACTATACTATTGCAATAATCATATATTTTTATTGTTTTGTTTTATTCTAATTGTTTTATAATTTAATTAAACAGCTGTATGTAGTCAGATTAAATGGGGTTCATACAATTATGAATTAATCATGTCGTTTTATTGATGTAACTGATCAGAGTACTTAAAAATTATAATATAAAAATAATATATTTTTTAAAAAATTCAATAAAAAACAATCGAGAACTTAAATCTTTTACACAAGTGATTTACTCAGAAAGCATTATTGATTAGTTATAACCGAGTCTCTGATTAAAATGAGTTGCAGGGACTGAACTATAGTTTCTGTGATTAATATTGGATATTGCTAATTATGTTAATCATTGCAAATATTATGCGTTTATGTTTTTTTAAAGACACAATCTGTACAATTTATAAAATCTACTATCTTAACTGCATTATTCTTATTTTCTGAAATTGGCCTTAATGACTACGGTCTCTTGGGCTGCTGTGGTAATAAATCTCCAGCTGCTAGAAAGTGAAAGGAATAAATAAAATCAAAGTGAAAAAAGATCTTAATCTCACAGATGAAAGAAATAGATCAAAATAATAACCAGATTTACTGGGCGTCACTTGCTAAGGCAAATATCACTGTTATAATTGCTTATATAGAGTTAGTGTTTTATGCAAACACACTGCAACATACTTAAAGCGACAGTTCACCCAAAAAAAATCAACATTTTGTCATTTACTCACCCTCATGTTGTTCCATCCAAACCTATATGAAATTCTTTCTTCTGTTAAACACAAAAGAATATATTTTGAAGAATGTTAATAACCAAACAGTTGCTGGTAGCCATTGACTTCCATAGTATTTTTTCCATTCCTTTAAACCCACTCATGAACACCTTAGCAACTGCTTAGAAATGACCTGGCAACTACTTGCATTGTGACTGTGAGTCTTGCATTATTCAGTTTACTTCAGAAAATGTAAAAATGTATTATTATATGATTTATAGAAGTATTTAATATTATACTGCATTATTGCTGTTTTAGCAGAGCTTACTAATATTTGAGTTCTTACAGTATTTCCCGTGTGTGTTGTGTGTTTAATCTGCGGTGATTACAGGAGTGAGGAGGTGGTGGCCGTGGCCAGTATGAACTACGACCCTATTGTGTCACGGGTTGCAGAAGTCTTTGGCTCTGGAAAGACGATTAGGAAACGTGACGTGGAGTAAGAACATTTTCTATTTTCACAGAAAACAACAAATGTAGTAAGATTTTCCATGGTTTAAACATGTCAAAGCAAAAGTGACAGTTCAGACTTGTTTTCAACATTGATTATAATAAGAAATATAAGAAGTAAATCAGCATATTAGAATAATTTCTGAAGGATCATGTGATACTGAAGACTGGAATAATAATCATAATATTCAAATAGAAAAGAGTTATTTAAAATTGTAATAATATTTCATAATATTGCTGTTTTTAACTGTATTTCTGATCAAATAAATGCCCCCTTGGTAAGCATAAGAGACTTCTTTCAGTTTATGACACAGAGCATGAGAAAATCCCCATTACAATGAGTTTAGTTTTGCCTCTTTCAAAAGCGTTTACTCTTAATTCAAGAATGTTTGTGCAACCTGGCAAGTGTGGAAACATGACCTACATTATTTTACATTGTGTCTAACATAAGACCTGCACCAGTGTTATTTTAGTATTGTTAACATACTGGGCCCTATCATACACCCGGCGCAAGGCGCGGTGCAAGTGTTTTTGCTAGTTTCAGCCCAACGCAGTTCTTATTTTCCCGTCCTGCACCGTATTGTTTAAATAGCAAATGCATTTGCGTCTATTTGTGCGCCCATGGGCGTGCTGGTCTAAAAAAGTGGTGTGTTCAGGCTAGGGCTGTGCAATATATCGAAATATATTATTTAATGAGTTATCGCATATCGCATTTTTCTTCAATATCGCACAGTCCTAGTTCAGGCGCATTGTTGGCGCGTTGCTATTTTGAGGAACTGAAAATAGACTAAGCCATAGACCAACTCAAACCTGATCTAAAGTCTGGCGCAATATTTTTTCTTTGTTATTTAAAGAGCGCGTTAGTAATATGCACCTATAGGCAGGTGCACAACGCTCGTACACTTTGCTTATTACACACACAGGGACGTGCAGCACACAAACATTTTTAAAAATGAAAAATTACATTCCGCCATGGCACGAGCGCAACTGGCTTTTAAAGGGGATGGGAGATGAGACTCTGGTTTATTGCACGTTACGCCCAAAAAACACCCATTACTAATTAAGAGAATAGGGACAACCCGTTTAGACCATGCGCCCGGGCGTGCCGACCGTTTTCCCGTCGTTAAACTAGCAAAAGTGGATTCGGACACGCCCTCACCTGCGCCGTGCGCTTTAGACCATGCGCTTAGATAGTTAAAATAGGGCACACTAAAACGTTTTTATTCTGAATTAGCTTTAATTGTAATATTTTTTTTTATTTTAATATTTTTACATTTTAATTTAATTTTTTAAAAGTTTTTTGTATTTTGTTATGTTTTTTTCATTCTTTTTTATTAAATATTATTATTTCAGTTTATTTTTATGCCCGTTGTACTGTTAGTTCGGTGTACGTTTTTTGAACTTGAACTTTCAAATTTCACTTTCAAATTTTCATTTAGTTTAGGTTTTTCACCTAATATTTTTATTTTATTTCAGTTAACTAAAATATTTGTAATAGTTTTAGTTAACGATTATAGCTGACACACACTCCTTGCATTTTAACCTTCTTAGCTAGAATAGACGGTAACTGATGTTTACAATTTTTTTACGTTTTTTTTTTTTATATTACTATTTAAGTTAAAATTATTTTTATTTTAGTTTGTTTTTCAGTTAGTAATTTTAGTACTTCAGTTTGAACTTTCAAGTTTTTCACCTAATATTTTTTTTTTTTTAGCTTTATTTCATTTAACAAAAAATATTTTTAACCGTTTTAGTTAATGATTATAACTCTGACACATACTACTTGCATTTGAACCTTCTTAACTAAAAAGGACATTGACCGATGTTTGAAATTCTGCATTGTATTATTTTCCCTGCAGGACAGGAGACATGTCATGGCTGATCGACAAAGGCTCGCAGTGAGGATGTGATCAGCTCAGCACAGCAAGCTCCTTGAGCTTTCCTTGCCAAACTTGGACGATCTCCTGTAACAGATGTAGTCTTAAGTGCTGCAGCTGCAGTTGGTTAAGTGGGGAGACGTACACCGTCCTAACCCGAGCACCTGGGCCGTGCCGAGGACATCGTCCCCGTGAGGTGGCACCTCTCCGGGCCTGGATCCATTCACAGCACTAACAAATGAGCCATACCTGGTTTTTAACCCTCCGTTCTAGACGGGACAGTTCTCTCTCTCTCTCTCCCTCTCTCTCTCACGGGTTGGCCAAATATTTAGCATGAAGCATCTGCCTGTACACAATGTTCACAGGAGAGCGGTTAAGGGGAATTGTCATATTTTATTTTGTACATGTGACTTTGTATATAGCTGTTAACTGAAGATACATTCAAACAATAAGACTGCACTTTTTTCTACTGAATAGCCAGGCTATGGGAATGAGAACAGAGCTGATGTCTGGCTCACATCAAAATATGCAGCTTCGCTTGTGGCAGTTTATAGATGTAGAGAGCAGATGCATGATAATTCATATGCATAGGGCATTAGTTTTCATTAAGACTCTCCCAAAGGATCTGTGGGATCATTATTCAGGGAAGGTAACAAGGTCCATATGTCAATGTCTATGAATATAAATCAAATATAATGTATGATATAGTATTATCATACATCACAATGTGTGATATAGTATTATCATACATATATCAAAATTCACAGGTAGATAGGTGAATCTCACAAAGCCAAATCCGAAAGAAAAAAAAAAAAATAGATATACTTTGATTAAAAGAAAATGAAGCCTGTGAAATGCATTTTTTTTTCATTGTGACATTATTTTCATAACATTTACCCCAAATTCTCATTATTGTAATGCAAAATAAAAGTGCAAAAATAAAATTGTGAAAAAAACATTTTATTTAGATCTTATTTCAAGTATGTACAAATCATAGCAGTATTTGTTGTACTGTATTTAATATTTCCTGATTTAAATAAAAAATGCTTTTACATATATTGCAGTAATGAGAATTTGTGTATATATATATATATATATATATATATATATTTGATATTATATTTGAATTAGACTGAAGCAACTACTGCTGAAAATTCAGCTTAAAATATAAAATATTTAAATATATTTTAAGTTATTTTAAATGTTATATATATATATATATTTAAACATTTATTTCTTTTTTCACATTTTAAGGGCATTATTTTCACGAGAATTATTAAGCACATTCCTCCTTACTTCAATGTTTCACTTATTACTGTAATACAGTATATTTTTAGATATTATTTTCTTTATGCAATATATATATATTTTTTTTCTTTTATGATTTTGAGGTAAACTATGACCTGGATGTGTTATTGACAGGCTTCATGAATCGCCGAATCTTTTATTGAATTCTTCCAGCCATGAAGTATTTCAAGTTCAAATTTACAGTATAATCTCCATGGCAATAAAGCGATACTGTCATTTTGAATGTTCTCACCCCAAACTGAAGCATGACCCCGTGCACCAGGACTGGCCTGAAACAATGACAATATACCTCTTGCTCATGGGAACTGTGGTTGCCCTGCTAGTAAATTGCACAAGACGACAAATATTTAAAGCTATAACTTTATCTATAGAAATGCTCGTATTATAAGTGGCTTGTATTTTCTGACTAATCGTAAAATGATTTATTGATGACGGACTGATTGATTGTTTTTTTAGATTTTACGCAATAACGAATGCTTCTCTTGTAGCTCTGACCTCCTATAGCTTTTCTTTGGTACTAACTCAGGGATTGGAGGTTTCAGTCATATGGGACAGGTTCTGGTGGAATAATAAAAAAAAGATGAATAAATTTGTTGCTATAACATTTTATTGGGCTGCTTGTTCTTTCAAATATACTCACAGAAAACATAGCAAGATAAAAATCAGCATAGCTATAAAAAAAACACATTTTAAAGCCTTCAATTTAAAATAACATCCATTTGGAAAATCAGTATAACAATATGCTATGAAATCTGAATTATTGCAGTCATAATAAAAGGCATTTTTGCAACACTGAGGTAAATGCATGTTCATTTAAAAGTCATGGAAGTGCTACAGTTTCTTGCATTTAAAAAGCTGAAAAATACCACCCTGCACCCTGTATATATGGATGGGTAAAAAACTGACTCTCACTTAGTTTACATCTTCAAACCCAGCTATTTCTCAAAAAAAAAAAAAAAAAGATGCAAGTCCTTAGTATTCATAAAACAATGCCCTAAGAGAATAATTCTAAAATGTTATCATTTTTAGGCAGCATCACTTCAGAACACTACAAAACAATCATTTTAAAACCACATTTAAACAACATATACATAGACAAACATGCAACGGTACATTCACATACATATGAATGACAGAAAGACCTCAAGTTAGTCGAGTGCTTTTTCTGTGGCTGCTGGGAGAAATTCTTCTGTGTTACATTATAAAAAGTAGAAATGTGTCTTAATAATATAAACACTGTGTAAAGAGTATATGAAGTTGAATTTGGTACCTTTGGTTTCTCCCACAGTGCTCCTGGAGATCAAAAGAAGGCCACAGAAACCAGGCTAATGTCTCAGAATTTTGTCATTACATGGTGATAATGTAGCTTATTGGCTAAAAACAGTTCAAGGTCTGATTATTAAAAATGATTCATATAGAAAAACTAGCTGGTGTAAGATAATATTGAGGTCATGTTTGTATATCACATTTTGTTCAACACTATTCACATTTAACAAAAAGGCACCGATTTGTTATTCTTCTCACTCATGTAAATATGAAACTACATCATTGTTTTACACATGCATCCCCCGAGTTAAATCAACTCTGCTCAGAGTACATATTGTCCCAATCTACAGGGTGTTAAAGTAACACTGAAGCAGAGTTACCACTGTTGAGGATTATGTGGTAAGTTTTCATGTCTAAAAGCCTGAGCAGTAATTGTTCATGTTCAACATTGTTAACAGTGGGTTTTCTTTACTAGTGCTCAGTCATTACTTAATTAACTGCTTAATTGTCCCATTAACTTTAACTCGGCTTCAGTGTTACTTTAACACTCTGTAGATTGGGACAATATGTACTCTGAGCAGAGTTGATTTAACTCTGGGGATTTTGCTGTGGGATGTACTTTATATGAATTATTCCGACGACTCTGATGTGACCGATGGCTGTCATGCAGGCTTCCTTCAGAAATCATATTCTGCAGCACACTGACGAAGATACTCCTCATACAGCTTCCGCTAAGATAAAGATGACAAATATTACAAGATTAGAAGACGAAATCCTTTGAAAGGCTCATATTTCAAACGCAGGTTGTTTTCAGTTCTCTCACATCTCTGCTGAAAAACCAACATGGAGGTTAAGGTGGTTAGCTGGTCTCACAGTCAAGCCAAGCTGGTTAAACTGCTCTGGTTTAATGGTTTTTAGTTTAGCTCTAAATTAACACAGGCGCAAACTATATTAAATTGTATAACAGTTATAAAAAGTCATATTGATAATCATTTTTTACAACATTTTAACGTTTGTAAATTGAAAATAAGCAGTGGATGGGATTAAACTAACAATTTCACAGAAATTCATAAAGAATTTATTAAGTAATGAATCACTTTCACACCATTTTTGCTACTTCAGTTTAAATTCTAAACACTAGCGAAACAAACTCCTGTTCAAATTTTTGGGGTTGGTAAGCTTTTATCATGTATTTGAAAGAAGTCTCTTATGCTCATCAAGGCTGCATTCAATCAAATATGCAGTTAAAACAGTAATTTTGTGAAATAGTTTTCTACTTTAATATATTTTAAAATGTAATTTATTCCTGTCATGCATAGCTGAATCTTCAGTGTCACATGATCCTTCAGAAATCATTCTAATATGCTGATTTGCTGCTCAAGAAACATTTGATATTATTATTCATGTTGAAAACCGTTTCTGCTGCTTAAAGTGTTTTTTTTTTTTTTTTTTTGGAAAACCATGATAAACTTTTTTCAAGATCCTATGAGTAAGTTACAAAAAACACAGCAATTATTTGAAATATAATTCTTTTGTTACATTATAAATGTCTACACTGATCAATTTAATGCATACTTGCTGAATATAAATAAATAAATACATGTAAAAACTTGAAGACCCCAAACTTTTGAACAGTAATGTAAATTTCAACACAAGCAAGGATTGTGAGACTAATGTACATCTTTAGGAAAATGAATGGCTAAAAAAAAACTGTAATTATGATATTCACAATGATGCTTAAAGTATGTCGTACCTTCTTGGATTTGACGATATCCTGGATGTAGTCACTGTACTCTGCCAGTTGTTTCTTCTCTCTTTTAGTCAGCGTCTTACTGCCCTGACTGAAGGAGATCAGAGCATTGAGAGGGCTGCTGTTAAACTGATGAAGTGACCATTAAAAAACAGAAATCAGCTCAAGAATTGAATTACAGTAAGTGGCACAGTATACTGAAAGTTTAAACACTAGCATTCATTGACTGCACTAGATTCAAATCTTGATATATTTTTCAGATACTGTATATCTTGACATATATTAATATATATTAATGCTACTTTAGATTAAGGTTTTTAAGCATCTTCCCTTAATAAACTCCTAATTTGCTGCTTATTGATAGTAAGTAGTAGTAGTAGTAGTAATCTAAGTAGCATCTAACGCTAACTTCATGGCAAAAATTGACTTGGAATAATACAGAGGATGAAGAGCGATGGAAGGAAGATTCCCACAACTCCACACAGGAAATAATTAAAACGATTACTTTTATTGCTGCTCACATTCATCCTGAGGGAAGACAAATACATGCAAAGCTGATAAACATTACATATATGAGCTCTAGAGTCATGATACATAGCAGATGATGTGATATAGTGCGGATGGATGGATGTGTACCGGTCCTGTTCCAGTGTATGGTTGATGGTAGAGATGATCAGGTTACAGTCTTTCTCCAGCTGGTCAAGTGTTTTTTGCACTGCCTGGTTTATGCTCTTCTCAATGGTCTCACAAACCTCATCAATCTGGTTGATGCATCTGCTGGGCTGCACACACAAACACACAAAAACAAAACTTAAATCATTTTATATTCACTTCATCAACTATCTATAGTAGTAGTATCATATGCAATAACATTGTAAAGCAAAAAGTGGACTAATGGAATGAAGAATTATTTTATGGTCATTACCAACAAATTTATGCATATTGGCATTGCCATTGAAAAAAATAAAATAAAGGGTTAGTTCACCCAAAAATGAAAATTCTGTCATTAATTACTCACCCTCGTGTTGTTCGAAACCAGTAAGACCTTCGTTCATCTTCGGGACACAATTTAAGATATTTTTGATGAAATATGAGGGCTCTCTGACCCTCCCATAGACAGCAAGGTAACTACCACGTTCAAGGTCCAGAAAAGTACCAAGATGATCGACAAAGTAGTCCGTGTGGCATCAGTGGTTCAACTGTAAAGTTACAAAGCTACGAGAATACTTTTTTTGCGCAAAGAAAACAAAAATAACGACTTTATTCCACATTTTCGTCTCTACTGCGTCACTTGAGGACGTGCGCTCACAACAGTATCATGACGCAAGCGTGTGGCGGCGCTGACCCAGATCCGGTGTAACGAAATCATCACGCCGGATCTGGGTTAGCGCCGGCGCCACCACAGTTCTTTTTTATTAAAGTCATTATTTTTGTTTTCTTTGCGCAAAAAAGTATTCTCGTAGCTTTGTAACTTTACAGTTGAACCACTGATGTCACACGGACTACTTTGTCGATCATCTTGGTACTTTTCTGGACCTCGAACGTGGTAGTTACCTTGCTGTCTATGGGAGGGTCAGAGAACTCTCAGATTTCATCAAAAATATCTTAAATTGTCTTACGGATTTGGAACAACAAGAGGGTGAGTAATTAATGACAGAATTTTCATTTTTGGGTGAACTAACCCTTTAAGGACGTGAACAACTGCATTTTTAGCAGATGAAAAATGTTGATTTAGTGCTCAAGAATTTTTTTTTTTTTTTTTACTAATATCAATGTTGAAAACAGTTCTGCTGCTTAATATTTTTGTGGAAACCAACATTTTCTGATGCATAGAAAGTTCAACAGCATTTATTTGAATATATTTGTAACATTATAAACATCTGCACTGTATATTTTGATCAATTTGTGTCCATGCAAATAAAAGTATTGAAAAAAAAGCTTAAGTAAGCTAAAAATTCTTTTTTTTTTTGAACGGTAGTGCATTATATAAAGCAGCCTGAAATCACGTTTATCTTTTATGTCGTATTAGCATCAGTCCATTTCTCCTTTAAGTTGGGCTTTTAAGAGAAGTGTCTCTGCTGACAGACAGAACTAATTAATGTAAATGCTGCAGAGAGACATAAATCCATTTCCTCTGACACAGCAGTGCAGCATGGGCAGGCTTCCATTACTCATGTCACTTCTAGGAGGAAAACCATGGACATTTAACCAGCACAGCAATCTGCTACCATCATCTCTTACTTTTTGAGGGTTGGGGATGTATATCGTGGGCATTTCGAAGCCACATTTGTTGAGTCCAGGTCTCCGGCACAGCTCTTGGACAATCTGCATCATCACTCGCTGTGGGAATAAAATCAACACCAACACCGACTGAGACATTTGACCTTAAGATGGGTTAATGCTAAATAGGTTTAAAGTGACAGAGAAACCCTAGAGGACTGGATTTGTAATAGCACCTGTTTGGCTTCCTGTCAGAGAACAAACTATTATGGCAAGAAGATCAGGAGTACAGATTGAAGTGAGACTGGAATTACCATATTAAATTTGTAAGTCCAGACAGTTCCAGACAGAAATATATCAGTGTACTGAGGTAAGATGTTTTCGTACGTTTATATTGACTTTAAGGGCAGTGGAGGTGCACACA
>NW_015536624.1:2871140-2880782 GCF_001515605.1 Sinocyclocheilus anshuiensis | reverse complement strand
CACACACACACACACACACACACACACACACACACACACACACACACCTGTCTGTCCGTTTCTCGTCCAACCTCGTCAGCTTTGCTCAGGTAAAAGCGCAGTTTGTCTCCACACTTCTCACTCAACTTCTCAACAATGTTCAATGTACGCTTGCACAATGCCTGTCCCATCGGGTCAAAAAACACAAAGATGAGGTCCGCCTGCTCACCTGAAAATACACAGATATGTAAAATGTGAAGAAAAGTGTTACTCTAACCTTTGTGCGGTTTAATTTAGGACAAAAATCTAAAACCTTATAACTGGTACTTGTCCATTTTGTTTAGAAAGATAATTTTAATTGGATTGAAAAACACAATTGTTGTTCCTGTGTTGACATTGAAACAGGAAGTTGGGTTGGGCATACTGAAGAGCTTGTCTTTTTCTAAAATAGAAAATAGCCTTTAATTTAGCGAGATTAGCTACTTGTTACAAAATGAGTCATCAATATTTTTTTGGTCCATTGTCTCTGACAAGAAAGACTGTACATTTTAAATTCTCCTGATCATTTTAAATGGTCTTAACAACTTTCTAGAACATTTTATTTAAAATTATTAAATGTGTATATCCAGTATTATTTTTGTCAGTGTTGATGTAGTATTATTTATATACTATTATAGCATTTATTAATATTTTGAACTAGCTTTTATTTTTATATTTTCAGTTTCTATTTTAATTTTAGTAATTTTATTATGTGCTTTTGTCATCTTTATTCTTTTTTTTTATATTTATATTTAGCTTTACTTTAATTGTATGAAAGTTGTATTATTTTAAGTACTTAAACATTTCATTTCTGCTAGTTCATCTAACATTTTGATTTTATATATTTATATCAGATTTATTTCATTAATGAAAACAAATTTGTAATAATTTTAGTTAGCAATATCTACACTGGTACACACAGTTAACATGCAGTACACTAACTAAAACACAAAAAACTTTCAGAAAAATTTGCCTTAGAGAAAATGGTTTGTTAAAAGAGTGAAACAACCCAGAAAAATATTTTTTAAATCAGTTTCAGATGATAGATCCATTTCAGGTTTTGTGGTGTATTCAAGTCAAGATTAACATATGTAACATATTTACAAGTTAAACGCACATGAACACCAACACAAAGCTGTAATTAAGAGTAGGAAACTTTGAACTTTCTTTAAGCCACGAGTTTCTGAGTTGGCGGTGTGTCAGTGAGAAAACATCATACGCAATGGATGCAGCATCTGTATTGTAGGTGAATTAATGAAAATTATTATAATTTGTCAAATACAATAAAACTAAGTTGCGCTAAAAAAAAGACAGTATTGTACAATTACTATAGAATATATAACGATTCAATGTACAGCACCTCCATAAAGTGAATAAAAACAAAGCAAAAACACACAGATTTACATTCTTTGCTTATCATTTTGTAGAAGTAGAGTTTAAAAATTGTGATGAATTTTTTTGTAGAAAAGGTGCATAGCCATCTTGCTCCAACCAAAGTGACTTGAACACACCTGATGTAGTCATTACAGCTTGCCAACTCTTAAATGTGAACTTGAATTGACTTGAAAGCACCATTGGAGTCTCTTACAAATAAGCTGATGACCTGAATCAGATGTTTGATTAGGAAAACATGCAAAATGTGGGGTGGGGCTTCAGGAACAGCTATAGAAGCTAAAACAGTACAAAATGAAGAGACGCAGCCTTACCAAAAGAGGTGATGGCACTGTTGACATCGAAAGGGCACACCATATCTCCGTCCACCAAACCTGGAGTGTCCACAAACGTCACCAGGCTGAACTTCTTCTGTTTGGAGGTGGAAATCTCAGCGCTCAGGTAATCCGTGACACCTACAATATACAAATCCAGGCATTTATAAAACTGCGCTGGTATTAGAAACACAACCCTAAGTGCAGATTCATCATTATAACAACAATCTGATGTTTCAAAAGTATAATTCTAGGGGAAAAAAACCCATCTGATTAATAAAACATGTTCATGAATTCTGATTGACTCGTACAGTTTTCTAGACCACGCCCCCTCTGGTGGTCTGTTGTTATGGTTACCCACAACAGCTCTTCAACTGGCAGCTTTAAGGTGGAGCCACATAAAGCTAGCCAGTGAAGAACGACTGTGAAGCAACGCCAGCCAGCCAATATTCACACGCTAAGAGTTTTGAAAGCATATAAATAAAATAAAACTACATTTTCTAAAGATTGCGATTGGTGCTTCTGTCATCGCCACAATGCCTGCTTTATGGTTGCTTACATGTTCACAATGATTTTAGCACGCTGATGTGCAATTGCTCATTTTTTTTGGGGTGGTTTCTTAGTCAAATATTGTTTTTATCATTTATCGCCAGGTGAAAATCACAAGTTAGATCGTTTAGAAAAGTAACATCACACCTTGAATCTGCATAGTAACTATATGTCAGGTCTCATCAAATGATTGTGCTACCTTCACAACACATCTGCGGTTCACACTGAAGCTCTTTCAGATAGTGGCTGCAGTTGTGCAAGATCTCGCACAAACCCGTCTTGTTCTGTCTCATCAACATTCAACAAAGGTGCACCAACACACCCTCAAATCTGTCTGTCCATCTCTCTCCGTCTCTTAACTGCTCTCTCTTTCTCATTTCAGAAAATCCTCAGATTTTGAACATTATTGTTCAGAGGTTTCATCGAGAAAGATTTTATATTTCTCCTAAAATTACTTTGGAGCTATAAAATAAACATGGATGATCAAATGTATTATTTTTGTTTCCTATGAGTACATAAGATCACCATCATATACACTACCAATCAAGAATTTGAATAAATATTTAAATAAATATATTGTAAATTTTATGTAATTATGTAAATATTTTTGAAAGTGTCTTATGCACACTAAGGCTGCATTTGCTTGATTAAAAATACAGTAATATTGTAAAATATTATTACAATTTAAAATAACTGTACAGCGGAATACATTCATAATAAAATGGAAATTAAGTGGCATAATTTCTGACCTAACATTAAGCTCTTGTTTTTGTTAGATGGGTGTAACTAATCGTGGTAAAATTTAAAATATAAGAAATGAGGTATTTGAAATTATAACACTGGAACGAAACGGAACTAATGTGAAATTCACATGTCCAAGTTGACAGTTTAATGTATTAATCTCCATTAACTTCTTCATTTTCTTTGTAATTTTAAATGTTTAATTTTGCAATCAGTGCGTTGGCACAATAAAGCACTGATTTTTATAGCTCTTTTTTTATTCCTTGATTTCTCCACTCTACAATGCTGCTGGTTGTATAAATAAGTATTTTTGCTTTTTTTCCATGCACCTTTTTATTTTTTATTTTTTATTATTTTTTTTATTATGATTAATCGATGTTGAAAACAGATGTGTTCTTTAATATTTTTGTGGAAACTGATACATTTTTTTTTCAGATGAATTGAATTGAAGGTTCAAAAGAACAGCATTTCTGTAACATTACATGTCTTTTCTGCCTTCATTGTGATCAATTTAATTCATCCTTGCTGAATAAATGTATATAAAAAAAATCGAAATAAAAAAAAAGCTTGCTGACCTCAAACTTTTGAACAGTAGCATATCCATGTAGTTATTTAATTCCACAGGTGCTATGTAATTAAAATCAGATGTAGTCATGTGCATGTGATATAGGCTCAATAACCAGGGATTATTAAGGGATCTTTGAGTCTTTTTAAAAGTGAAAAGGTAACTGGAGAAACGCGTCTCACTTTGCTGCTGAAAGGTGGAAGGAGATACTGAGGGATCTAGTCCACTGAGGAAAAGTCAAAGGTCAAGAAAGTGCTGCGTCATCTCCAAACCGCACAGCAGCACCACTGTGGAGAGACCCAAGTCATGATGATAGTGTCAAAGTTATTGAGATAAGACAAACCAGCCAAAACCACACCCAAACAATGCACCAATCGCAAATCTCATTATTCTTTCCTACACAAACCCACATCCTGAAGACCAACACAGACGTTTAAAACCTTCAATGAGACACATTATAGACATTCCCAGGAACATAGAAGACAACTGCAATACGTTCATGCTCATAAATTTGAGTAAACAAAGTAGAATGAAATTCATACAATTCAGAAAATGATGGTTTATACTTACAATAAAAAAAGATGCATGCATGTTTTACTGTTTAAATAGTATGTTTTAAGAATGCATGTCATGATTTTGTCAGGTTTTGACTCTGACTTGAAGCTCGTAATATGCAATGGCTATACAAACTGCTATTTTTATTGTTCATTTCATATTTGTTCCTGTTGTTGACTATCAATTGTATGTTCTCTGTAGCAGTAATGTGAGAAGACATCTACCCCACTGATGCTGCACTGTTGTCAGTGTGAATGACTCATTCTGGTTCTCTGCACCAGGTGAACCCACACTGCCCACTGAAGGAATACTGCGCGATCAGTGTGCGGTAATGATGCCCTCTGACACACCCAAAGACCACTCACCTACACCAACGAAGACCCATCACTCCGATACAGTCTAGCTGTGACACCAGCTGGACTCTCGTTTTAACAGTTACATAAATACACAGCGAAAAGTGTTAAGTCAGCAGAGCCAGAAGGAGTTTATTGAGGTGCATGTGAATGAGATGTGTTGTTATGTTTCACGCACTCAGGCGGATACTGCGCTGGCTGTATATACGCTTGCATGACTCAGTGTGAGGTGTTAGTCGTAGCTATAGATGCTACTGCCTCGTCTACACATTTCCCTCAAACCAAGTCTAATTTCTAAGTAATAAATGAGAAAAATAGCACTAAAAACTAGTTTGGCTGTTTAATATCATGCATAATAGTCAATAGAAAATTCCCTTTTTTATTGTGCTACCATGTGACACTAATCAACAACGCCTAGAAGTCGTCATTTACTCTCAGTCGATATGCATGGCACAGAAGAAATATTCATATCTGATAGGCAAACATGAATAGTTCATAAATGCACAGAAAAAAGGTGTGCAAAACTACAAAAATTAATTGCAATGAAAAAATGAAAAGTTAAATAATAAAAGGGTAATTCAAAAAAAAAAAAAAAAAAAATCAAAGGTTCTGAAATATCTGAATCATATTCATAATATATATAATATAGCACACTAACATATTTAAAAGGGACTGAGACATTAATAAATAGAACCGATTCTACGTTCTAACATATATTAATCTATTATATATATATATATATATATATATTCTTTTGACAGCATACTAAAAGTTACATATCAATCTTCTATTAAAATTTCCTACCTTTGAACTCCAGCAGAGGTCTGAAATGCGGGTAAAGATGTAATGTTGCATTTCCCTGTGAGGAAAAGAAGCAAACATGTTGATTAAGGAAAGATCAGACACATTTAAAGAGGAGAATGTGGTGTGAAGTCAGAAGCCAGGCCCCGCTGTAGGGAGGCTCCCTGCTCTTCCTCTCTCCTCTCTCTTTCTCTCTGCAGGCTGGGTGATGGTGTGACACTCTCAGCCACGCTGCAGCTCTCTTCCTGTTCTGCTGGAAGGCTCTTCCTGTAAAGAGCTGATAATCCTTTCATATCACTCCTTCACTGTAATTGCATTACTCACATTGAGGTCTTCACGAGACAGTGAAGGAAAGAGAGAGAGGGAGAGCCCTATATGTTAAGGAAAAAAGATGCTGTGTCTTTAAGAAAACCCCTTTGCTTCCAGAAGGAGCGACTGACTAAGCTGTGATATGGTCTGCTCTTTCGCCACATGCACGCATGTACAATTTTGCTTTTTTTGTCGTTTTGTCCAGGTTGTCTTTTGGCCAAAGCATTTCCTCTTAAATACTTTTGCATCCCTTTTTGCATTCTGCATGTAGACATAGCTCAGATAATTTGGCTTTTAAAAAGAACTTAATGATAAATGCTTAAATTCATGTTGAAATCTTTGGCTTTTTGATATTTCCAGACCTTTTAAAACTTTTTATGGAAGAATCTCGTATGCTCACCAAGTCTGCATTTATTTAATCAAAAATTCGGTAATAAAAAAAGTAATATTGTGAAATATTATTATTTAAAATAACTGTTTTCTATTGGAATATATTTTAAAATGTGGTGCTACATAATATTTTTATGGAAACTATGATGGACTTTGTTTTTCATAATTCTTTGATGAATAGAAAGTTATAAAGAACAGCATTTACTTATATATATTTTTATAACATAATTCAAAATATATATATTTTTTAGAACAATACAACAATAGAAGACAAAGTTTCTGTCACTTTTGATCAATTTAATGCATCCTTGCTGAGAAAAAGCATCAAAAAAGTTATTATAAAGATATTATACTATATTATAATTATAATATAATTAGTATAATAATTATACAATAAAGTTACTATAAGTAAGATTACTCATTTATTTTCTTAGAAAAACAGTCTATATTTTCACTCTGTTTAATCAAATTGCTGTCTATTAAAGATATCTTTGTTTCTGTAGATCTAATTTATGCTGCCTTAATCCAAGCAGTATTTTACTGGCACATTTGACTGTATTCAAATTAATTCCGAAGAATTTCCTCCTCAATCAGCAGAAAAAATTCCAGAGATTCCTTCTGTATCTGCTCACAAGAATGCTTTTTCTGGATTTGTGCCATTAAGGAGAAAAGTTGAGTGAGAACAGGGAATAATGTGGAGAAAGTGCATGGAACAGGACTGGGTAATGTCATTTTTTCCCCACATTTTATGCTCTGATTTTAGGAGGAAACATGCAGATTTTCTGTGAAACAGATTTAAACTGAAAAAGTTATTAAATGAATCTGAGCCTACAACATTCTTATTGGTAGCTGAAAACAAACAAACAGTTCATAGTCTCTTCTTTAAAAGTTATGTCTCTGTATAAACACTAAAGCTGGTTTTCACAGCCATCCTAAGATCAGGAAAAGGTGTCCTTGAAAAATTCAAACAAGGGTTGCTTCAGAAATTCATTAAAACAGGTTAAGCTAATGTGCTTTCATTTGATTGATCTCTTTGCAGCTCTTTTTATTGAATGACACCCAGAGAAAACCCCCGCTGGTCAACATGTGAACCATGAGTCTTTATTATTAATTGCCCCATAATTAACAGCACTCACAAATGCACTTTCACTTCTCATCTGTTTCTGTCACATGACTTTTCCACTCATCCACCATGCATTAAATGTATATAATGTTAGCTGAAGTAAGGTCTATGCTAACTTGAATTGTCAAATTTATTATGGAAAAAGTCAGTTGACTGAAACAGATGAATATGCGCGCTAAAAAGGTAATCAATGTACCAACACAATCAAACATAAAAACCATTTGCCTTGTACCATATACAGAGTGCAAACTGTTCGCCTTAAGCAGCTTTCTCACAATAATCTGCTTTCTGGTGTGCACATAAATGTACTTACTGTTAGTGACTCTCGTTTTCTTCCACTTGTTATAAATGTGAAGCCTTGTGTCTCAATGGCAACACCTGTCTTCTGTATGTGCTCCTCCACATACCTGAAAGACAGATTTTATTTTAAACATTTTTATCCTCATATTCATATACAAAGTGTATCCTTGTTTGTAATCATACTTTTTACTAATTTTGTATTTTTTAGAACTATGGTCGAATGCAGTGGTTTGCAGGGGGCCACAAAATGACTTAAAATGATTTAAATTTTAATTCATTTTATGATTTCTAGACCTGAAAAATCATGTAACTTAATGAAATCTTAAAATGCCATGGACATTTTAATAATGAATGTATATTTCATTTCATATTTGGGAAGTCGCAAACATCAAGACAAAAGGAGCTTTATTATCAGTACATGATGCCTTATTGCTTTCCAGCAACAATGCAAAGAGGATAATACTATGGTACTTTGATGCTACTGTTTCATACAGTAAATGTGCATACAAACATGCAATTTGCACCTGAATATTTTTGTATAATTGTATGTTGCTGGCCCTGTAAAGGACATTTCATATTGTATAATTGTGGATTTACATATGAAGAGTTTATTTGCAAAAACAGATAACTCCGTGTTTTGACATTTTCAAAAATCATGTTTTTTATTATGTAATCATGTTTTTATTGTGCTAGTTAGCTGTCATGTTTAGTTATTTTTTAACCTAATCGAAAATAACCCAACTGCAGTTTGATTGAGATTAACGACTGAGGTGCCCTTGAGCAAGGCACCGAACCCCCAACTGCTCCCCGGGCACCGCAGCATAAATGGCTGCCCACTGCTCCGTGTGTGTGTTCACTGCTGTGTGTGTGCACTTTGGATGGGTTAAATGCAGAGCACCAATTCCAAGTATGGGTCACCATACTTGGCCACATGTCACGTCACTTTCACTTTTTCACTATATATTTTTTTTTGTTATGTCAATCTCTAAAATATTTTATCAGGTAGAAATTGTGAGTAAAACATTTTTTTTTTTAAATCCTTGTCCTTATTCATAATCCTTCAAATTCATAATCACAAAAGGGGGCCTTGGAGTCAAAAAGGATAAGAGGATAAGATGTTGGTACAGAACAACAAAATCAGGAAAAGAAAACATCATTCTCATTATTCTCATCAGTCTGTATAATCTTTATCTCCAGATCTGATTCTATGAAATCAGTTAGGGATGCAAGGTGTTTTTGATGTGAGAGGTGTGATTACCAGTTAATAAAAGAGCTTTTTCCAGCAGAATGGTTTCCCATAATCATAACTATAATCTTTTTCCGTGGCGGAAACAGCCTCACTCCCAAACTCTCTGCAATTTTCACCAATCCTGTCAAAAACATCAAGACAAAAGGAGCTTTATTATCAGTACATGATGCCTTATTGCTTTCCAGCAACAATTCAAAGAGGATAATACTATGGTACTTTGATGCTACTGTTTTATACAGTAAATGTGCATACAAACATGCAATTTGCACCTGAATATTTTTGTATAATTGTATGTTGCTGGCCCTGTAAAGGACATTTCATATTGTATAATTGTGGATTTACATATGAAGAGTTTATTTGCAAAAACAGATAACTCCGTGTTTTGACATTTTCAAAAATCATGTTTTTTATTATGTAATCATGTTTTTATTGTGCTAGTTAGCTGTCATGTTTAGTTATTTTTTAACCTAATCGAAAATAACCCAACTGCAGTTTGATTGAGATTAACTGGAATGCACAATGAAAAAACATGATTTTTGAGAATTGTTAAAAATGGAGTTATCTGCTTTTGCAAATGAACTCTTCATATACTGTACTATACCTGCTGTATATATTCTGTACTGACCCATAGACTACAGTAGGGTGACATGCAGAGACAACTGGTCAACATAACCGTGTCTCAAATCACTGTGAGCTGCCTACATAGTAATGTTGCCATATCATATGAAGTCTAAAACTGTCTAGGTCAGTGTTTCTCAACCAGGGATCCGTGGACCCCTAGTGGTCCTTGACGTAAGGCCAGGGGGTCCGTATAAAGTATGAATTTTTGTATAAATGTTGTATATTTTGACATGACATGTTCCCATTAAAGAAAAATCCAATATAGCTGATGATATGACCAAATACTGGACAAGTCAACTAACTTGAATTATACTTGACTGCATTTGGTCCTCACAAAGACACAAATGATACATAGATGAGTC
>NW_015536624.1:2866182-2868897 GCF_001515605.1 Sinocyclocheilus anshuiensis | reverse complement strand
GCCCACTGCTCCGTGTGTGTGTTCACTGCTGTGTGTGTGCACTTTGGATGGGTTAAATGCAGAGCACCAATTCCAAGTATGGGTCACCATACTTGGCCACATGTCACGTCACTTTCACTTTTTCACTATATATTTTTTTTTGTTATGTCAATCTCTAAAATATTTTATCAGGTAGAAATTGTGAGTAAAACATTTTTTTTTTTAAATCCTTGTCCTTATTCATAATCCTTCAAATTCATAATCACAAAAGGGGGCCTTGGAGTCAAAAAGGATAAGAGGATAAGATGTTGGTACAGAACAACAAAATCAGGAAAAGAAAACATCATTCTCATTATTCTGTATAATCTTTATAATCTTTATCTCCAGATCTGATTCTATGAAATCAGTTAGGGATGCAAGGTGTTTTTGATGTGATTACCAGGATTACCAGTTAATAAAAGAGCTTTTTCCAGCAGAATGGTTTCCCATAATCATAACTATAATCTTTTTCCGTGGCGGAAACAGCCTCACTCCCAAACTCTCTGCAATTTTCACCAATCCTGTCAAAAACATCAAGACAAAAGGAGCTTTATTATCAGTACATGATGCCTTATTGCTTTCCAGCAACAATTCAAAGAGGATAATACTATGGTACTTTGATGCTACTGTTTTATACAGTAAATGTGCATACAAACATGCAATTTGCACCTGAATATTTTTGTATAATTGTATGTTGCTGGCCCTGTAAAGGACATTTCATATTGTATAATTGTGGATTTACATATGAAGAGTTTATTTGCAAAAACAGATAACTCCGTGTTTTGACATTTTCAAAAATCATGTTTTTTATTATGTAATCATGTTTTTATTGTGCTAGTTAGCTGTCATGTTTAGTTATTTTTTAACCTAATCGAAAATAACCCAACTGCAGTTTGATTGAGATTAACTGGAATGCACAATGAAAAAACATGATTTTTGAGAATTGTTAAAAATGGAGTTATCTGCTTTTGCAAATGAACTCTTCATATACTGTACTATACCTGCTGTATATATTCTGTACTGACCCATAGACTACAGTAGGGTGACATGCAGAGACAACTGGTCAACATAACCGTGTCTCAAATCACTGTGAGCTGCCTACATAGTAATGTTGCCATATCATATGAAGTCTAAAACTGTCTAGGTCAGTGTTTCTCAACCAGGGATCCGTGGACCCCTAGTGGTCCTTGACTATTTTGACATGACATGTTCCCATGAAAGAAAAATCCAATATAGTTGATAATATGGCCAAATACTGGACAAGTCAGCTAACTTGAATTATACTTAACTGCATTTGGTCCTCACAAAGACACAAATGATACATAGATGAGTCGATTTTGTTTTGGGGGTCCTTGGGGATGGTTCTGAATTGGACTGGGGTCCGGTACGCCAAAAGGTTGAGAGTCACTGGTCTAGGTAATTTAAGTTTTTTTAGACACAGTAAATAACACAACTTACGCATGAGTGACTAGTGTAAATATAACTAACAGCATCGTTATATATGTCGGACGTTTGATAATTGAACTTTCAAGCTGATTTGTAACGTTACCATACAATGTTTCATAATGTTTTAGATCACAAACGCACAAATAGCAACGTGTTTTTATTTACCGTTGTCGTTGTCGATATATAAAGTGTGGCATTCTTTCAGTATTCTTTCATTCGAAGATGTAATGGTCGATTCCAGCGGGTTTGCAACAGCTCGCGGCTTCTTACAGCCTGACATGTTGAAAGTCTGGAGGACTGATTTTCACCGGCACCAAAAGCTGGGGAACCAAAACAGTGTCGCACACAGGTAGAGACGTCAGAAATGTAAAGCTTTGGCGCTCTCTAGTGGAGGTGAAAGTTGAAACGTTCCAACAGGGAATGGAACGCCTTCATATGAACAGACTTGACGCGTTAGCTAATGCTAAATATTATTAGTAATAAAAACAATTAGCATAACATAACAAAACATAACATATAACATAACAATATAATATAAAAGGAAAACAATAAATACTAGATACTTTTTATCCATTAGTGTGGAAACAGTTGCCTTTGGCTTCTCACATACGAAAAAACAAATGGACAAATTATGTACAAATATCATTATAAATCTAAAATAATTGTTTGTATTATTATTTTTTATTATTTAAAACGTATTTAAATTATTACAAATATTAGCCACAATAAAATACAATCATTCATATGTTTGTTTATTACTGTGTTTACATTAACTATTACTGAAGTTACATTTTGCACATGTGTACCATATTTTAATGCATTAAACTACACTCTAAAAAATGCTGGGTTAAACATAACCCAGCGCTGGGTTAAAAAGGGACAAACCCAGCTATTGGGTTGTTTTGACCAAGCGGTTGGGTTGTTTTGACCCAGCAGCTGGGTTGTTTTGATCCAACTGCTGGGTCAAAACAACCCAATAGCTGGGTTTGCCCCTTTTTAACCCAGCGCTGGGTTATATTTAACCCAGCATTTTTTAGAGTGTACTTGATATACGTAGTATTTATTTATTTATTAATTCATTCATTCCAATAAAAAAATAAATAAACATCAAGATCAGTAGGTTTATGTACAGATGTGTGCATTTATGTACTGTTTATGCAACTGTAAGTAAAAAAAAGGGTAACACTTTACTTGAAGGGGTGTGCATAAGACTGACATGACACCTTCATAATCATGACATGACACATGTCA
>NW_015536624.1:2863247-2865895 GCF_001515605.1 Sinocyclocheilus anshuiensis | reverse complement strand
ATATTCATGACATGTGTCATGTCATGATTATGTAGGTGTCATGTCATGATTATGAAGGTGTAACCAAAAAAAGTATGTATTTACATAGTAACTAAAGTATGTATTTCCTATGGAGGGCCACATTACTCAAAATTAAATCATTTAATACATTTTGAAATATATAAATAAATCGTTAAATACATAATTAAATACATATATAAATATATCAAGTCGATTACAATTTTTAATCTAATTAATTACATAATGTGTCGATTAATTAATCGAATTAATCGCAAAATTAATTTGACTGAAAATACACACAAAAGATTATTTAAAGCTATTTAGATAAATGGATAGATAGATAGATAGATAGATAGATAGATAGATAGATAGTTAATGGTTTAATTTTGAGTAATGTGGCCCTCCATAATTTCCACAGTAAGCAATGGAAATTGGATATGAGGGATGCTTTCAGGAATAATATGCATAGTAAAATACAGGTCTGAACCCCCAGTCTTAACGTTGCGAGCTTGATCAACGACTTGAGTCAGACTCGAACACCGTGCATGCGTGCGTTAAATGCGGTGTGTGTCTCTTTAAGAGCGCAGGTGAAGGGTGTGGTCAAACAGCAATTTCAAAGTTTCCGGGAAAGAAAGTAAGTAAACAGGTTGAAGATGGACATGAATCAAACGTGACACAAAATATACAAGATTCGAAGCCCAAAGCGAGTTTCGAACGGTCGCGATTTTATCTGAATGATTTCCGGTTATTTATTTAATTCATAGAAAAGGGTTTGATGCGTTTGCCGGGAAACAAAAGGAAGCAAACGAATTTGCCAAGGAAAATATTTTATCCCATAATCTGAAGGGATATCCTTACAATCCTAAAATGTTAATATCTGCAATAGTTCTACATCTGCTTCTTCTGTCACATCAAACAGGTGAGTTGACAGGAACATCTATTCTGGTTTCACTTTTATATGAGATATTATGCTGAGCTATTGTTATGTATTTTATATAGATACTACATAGTCATTTGCTATAGTGTTTACATGGTGCTCCAGGGAATATTCAAAAATACCATGGTGCATGTTCAAACCCCATGGACGTACCATAGTACTTTTTTTTGTAAGTGAAACCATTGCACAGAATGATATTGACACAACATCTAGTACCAAGGTGTTACAATTGCACCGTATTCAAAAAACATGGTATTACCACAGTACTTTTGCTGCATGTTTGTAAGTGATCACAGTACTGCTTTCAACCACATTTCTCTGTCCTTCTTCCTGTAGTTTCAGAGGAGCAGGTGCAGCGGTATGTTACTGGAGAGAAGGGTGAGAATACTACACTACAGTGTCTTGACCAGCCAGTTAATGCGTCTTCACTTCTATATCGTTGGAAGAAAAATGGGGCTGTTGTTGCAACCCAAAACCCCTCGAAGCCATCAGAGCATCTTTCCATTTCAAACAATGGCTCTCTTTGGATCAGTGACCTTCAGTATATAGATGAAGGCCAATATGAATGTGAATCCCAAACAAAGGATGGCAGCTCATGGCAAACTCTCTCAAACATCCTGCTTCGAGTTGCCGGTATGGTGCTATGGATATCTAAGTCGTACTAAAGCGACAATGGAAAGCTTTGATATGCAATAGATGTCTCTGGTTTCTGTGAGATCGGGAGTCCGACTTCAAACTGGTTTTTCTGGTTTAACTGCAATGCATGAACCTAGAAAACCACCACCATGTGACTTAGATGCGTAGGATAGACACCATGCATAACGACTAACCGAACACAACAATTACAATTACATTGTAGTTCCTCTTAACATTTTTTAAAGTTTGGGGTCAGGAAGATTTTTGAAATAAAACGAATATTTTTCTTTAGCGAGGACTCTTTAAATGAATCAAAAGTGATCGTAAAGAAAAATCCATTTCAAATAAATGCTTTTTGTAAACCTTCTATTCATCAAAGGAATGTATCACATTTACCAGGAAAATATGAAGCAGGTACAACACCACTGATAATAATCAGAAATGTTTCTTGAGCAGCAAATCAGCATGATTCATGAAGGATCATGTGACACTGAAGACTGGAGTAATGATGCTGAAAATTCAGTTTTGCATAACAGGAATAAATTACATTTTAAAATATATTAAATTAGATTAGCTATTTAAAATTGTATTAATATTACACTAATATTTTTACTGCATTTGATCAAATAAATGCAGCCTTGATGAATATGAGACTTCTTTCAAAAACATTTTAAAAAATCATACTGATCCCAACCTTTTGAACAGCAGTGTATATGTGTTATTGAAATTTAAAATGCTCAGTTGATATGTAATATTTTAATAACCGCTGCTGTTCATTAATTCTGAAGTTCTAAAGAAACATTTTTGATGATAATTGAAATGACAGGTGGTTTGTGAGAGTGGAATGAATAATTATTTATGTTTGTGCATTTGTATTATTTCAGAGGGTCCAACTAGCATCTCACTGGCTATAAAACCAGCAACTCTCCTACAGAATGGAACATTATATGTCACAAAAGGTTCATATGTGTATTTTAACTGCTCCAGTGAGTCTTTTCCCTCTCAAAACTTGACATGGACTGTTGAAGATTTGGCGCTGGACAGTTATGACAGGGCGTCTGGGAACAAATCGTTC
>NW_015536624.1:2862426-2862837 GCF_001515605.1 Sinocyclocheilus anshuiensis | reverse complement strand
AGTTCCCAGAAAAAATAATACTCAAGTAAAGTACAGATACTCAAAAAGTGTACTTAAGTACAATACTCAAGCCCAGCGGTTGTTTTGACCCAGCAGCTGGGTTGTTTTGATCCAACTGCTGGGTCAAAACAACCCAATAGCTGGGTTTGCCCCTTTTTAACCCAGCGCTGGGTTATATTTAACCCAGCATTTTTTAGAGTGTACTTGATATTTATTTATTTTATTTATTTATTAATTCATTCATTCCAATAAAAAAATAAATAAACATCAAGATCAGTAGCAGATGTGTGAGATGTGTGCATTTATGTACTGTTTATGCAACTGTAAGTAAAAAAAAGGGTAACACTTTACTTGAAGGGGTGTGCATAAGACTGACATGACACCTTCATAATCATGACATGACACATGTCA
>NW_015536624.1:2858407-2862169 GCF_001515605.1 Sinocyclocheilus anshuiensis | reverse complement strand
TGTATTTACATAGTAACTAAAGTATGTATTTCCTATGGAGGGCCACATTACTCAAAATTAAATCATTTAATACATTTTGAAATATATAAATAAATCGTTAAATACATAATTAAATACATATATAAATATATCAAGTCGATTACAATTTTTAATCTAATTAATTACATAATGTGTCGATTAATTAATCGAATTAATCGCAAAATTAATTTGACTGAAAATACACACAAAAGATTATTTAAAGCTATTTAGATAAATGGATAGATAGATAGATAGATAGATAGATAGATAGATAGATAGTTAATGGTTTAATTTTGAGTAATGTGGCCCTCCATAATTTCCACAGTAAGCAATGGAAATTGGTCCTATGGAGGGGCACATTACTCAAAATTAAATCATTTAATACATTTTGAAATATATAAATAAATCGTTAAATACATAATTAAATACATATATAAATATATCAAGTCGATTACAATTTTTAATCTAATTAATTACATAATGTGTCGATTAATTAATCGAATTAATCGCAAAATTAATTTGACTGAAAATACACACAATGACATGTGTCATGCTATTTAGATAAATGGATAGATAGATAGATAGATAGATAGATAGATAGTTAATGGTTTAATTTTGAGTAATGTGGCCCTCCATAATTTCCACAGTAAGCAATGGAAATTGGATATGAGGGATGCTTTCAGGAATAATATGCATAGTAAAATACAGGTCTGAACCCCCAGTCTTAACGTTGCGAGCTTGATCAACGACTTGAGTCAGACTCGAACACCGTGCATGCGTGCGTTAAATGCGGTGTGTGTCTCTTTAAGAGCGCAGGTGAAGGGTGTGGTCAAACAGCAATTTCAAAGTTTCCGGGAAAGAAAGTAAGTAAACAGGTTGAAGATGGACATGAATCAAACGTGACACAAAATATACAAGATTCGAAGCCCAAAGCGAGTTTCGAACGGTCGCGATTTTATCTGAATGATTTCCGGTTATTTATTTAATTCATAGAAAAGGGTTTGATGCGTTTGCCGGGAAACAAAAGGAAGCAAACGAATTTGCCAAGGAAAATATTTTATCCCATAATCTGAAGGGATATCCTTACAATCCTAAAATGTTAATATCTGCAATAGTTCTACATCTGCTTCTTCTGTCACATCAAACAGGTGAGTTGACAGGAACATCTATTCTGGTTTCACTTTTATATGAGATATTATGCTGAGCTATTGTTATGTATTTTATATAGATACTACATAGTCATTTGCTATAGTGTTTACATGGTGCTCCAGGGAATATTCAAAAATACCATGGTGCATGTTCAAACCCCATGGACGTACCATAGTACTTTTTTTTGTAAGTGAAACCATTGCACAGAATGATATTGACACAACATCTAGTACCAAGGTGTTACAATTGCACCGTATTCAAAAAACATGGTATTACCACAGTACTTTTGCTGCATGTTTGTAAGTGATCACAGTACTGCTTTCAACCACATTTCTCTGTCCTTCTTCCTGTAGTTTCAGAGGAGCAGGTGCAGCGGTATGTTACTGGAGAGAAGGGTGAGAATACTACACTACAGTGTCTTGACCAGCCAGTTAATGCGTCTTCACTTCTATATCGTTGGAAGAAAAATGGGGCTGTTGTTGCAACCCAAAACCCCTCGAAGCCATCAGAGCATCTTTCCATTTCAAACAATGGCTCTCTTTGGATCAGTGACCTTCAGTATATAGATGAAGGCCAATATGAATGTGAATCCCAAACAAAGGATGGCAGCTCATGGCAAACTCTCTCAAACATCCTGCTTCGAGTTGCCGGTATGGTGCTATGGATATCTAAGTCGTACTAAAGCGACAATGGAAAGCTTTGATATGCAATAGATGTCTCTGGTTTCTGTGAGATCGGGAGTCCGACTTCAAACTGGTTTTTCTGGTTTAACTGCAATGCATGAACCTAGAAAACCACCACCATGTGACTTAGATGCGTAGGATAGACACCATGCATAACGACTAACCGAACACAACAATTACAATTACATTGTAGTTCCTCTTAACATTTTTTAAAGTTTGGGGTCAGGAAGATTTTTGAAATAAAACGAATATTTTTCTTTAGCGAGGACTCTTTAAATGAATCAAAAGTGATCGTAAAGAAAAATCCATTTCAAATAAATGCTTTTTGTAAACCTTCTATTCATCAAAGGAATGTATCACATTTACCAGGAAAATATGAAGCAGGTACAACACCACTGATAATAATCAGAAATGTTTCTTGAGCAGCAAATCAGCATGATTCATGAAGGATCATGTGACACTGAAGACTGGCGTAATGATGCTGAAAATTCAGCTTTGCCATCACAGAAGTAAATTACATTTCAAATATATTAAAATAGAAAATGTTTATTTAAAATTCTAATAATGTTACACTAATATTTTTACTGTATTTTTGATTAAATAAACCCAGCATTGATGAGCATAAAAGCCTTATTTCAAAAATATAAAAAAATCTCACTGACCCCAAAGCGAGTTTGTATGGTAGTCACTGTATATGTGTAATTGAAAGTCAAAATGATCGTTTGATGTGTAACATGTAAGTAATCTGCATTAATTCTGAAGTTCTAAAGAAACATTTTTGATGATGGTTGAAATGACAGGTGGCTGAGTCAAATGAATAATTATTGCGCGTACATTTGTATTATATTTCAGAGGGTCCAACTAGCGTCTCACTGGCCGTACAACCAGCAACTCTCTTACAGAATGGAACATTATATGTCAAAAAAGGCTCAGATGTGTATTTTAACTGCTCCAGTGAGTCTTTTCCCTCACAAAACTTGACATGGACTGTTGAAGATTTGGCGCTGGACAGTTATGACAGGGCGTCTGGGAACAAATCGTTCCTTGAGTTCTCCATTACAAACATCCAACCGAGCAATCAAGGGATGTACAGCTGTACATCCCAGAATACACTCTCCAAGACAACTGCGAACAAGAGACAGGAGCTGCTAGTTTACTGTAAGACATATGTTTTCATATTTAAAAAAAAAAAAATTCAGGTGCCATTATCTGTATAGATTTTGTTTTGTTTGTTAGATCTGTGTTATATACTGTATGCTTTAATGGTCTCTAACGTCTATTTCAGATGCTCCGGAGAGTCATCCAGAGTGCAGTTGGGAGATCGTAAAAGAGCCATTGGATGTCTTGTTCATATGTAGCTGGCATGGAGGTTACCCTGTGCCCACTCTGGACTGGCATGAGGTCCTTGAAGAACATGTAATAGCCAAGGGTCCCACGGTCAACTCCACATCCCAGGAGACAGAATGTTTGGAGGTCCATGTGAATGGGTTTATATTGCAGAGTGGAGAGGAAGTGAAGTGTATTGGACATCATGTGACTGGAGTGGAGAATTCCTGCTCCTTTAAGCTCAGTAAGACCATTTTTTCTATAGGACTGCAGTTTTTATTTTGTTCCTTTGATTTTATGCAAAATGTGATAGACATGTTTTAATGAGATTTACCTTCCGTGTTGTTTTACCTTTCTCAGTGTATTGATTTTTTTTTTCAGCAATTGACAGTAAAGACATTTATTATGTTACCAGAAATGTACATTTAAAATAAATTCTGTTTTTAAAATGACTTTTTATTAATCAAATAATCCAGAAAAAGGGTATCACAGTTTCCACAAAAATATATTAGGCAGCACAATTTCTTTCAACATTATTAATAATTAGGGATGTAACGATTCACTCAAGTCACGATTCGATTCACGA
>NW_015536624.1:2857896-2858260 GCF_001515605.1 Sinocyclocheilus anshuiensis | reverse complement strand
TTGGTTTTGATTGCTTCTATTGTCCTCATTTGTAAGTCGCTTTGGATAAAAGCGTCTGCTAAATAACAAAATTTAAATATAATGTAAAGTAAATAACAATAATAAATTGAAATTTTAAAACAAGTCCCAAATCAAATAAATAAGTAACACAAATAAAATAAATATCTTTGTATAAACAAAATAAGGCCTTGTCTGTGCTCTTTTTCATTTAAAATTAGAGGCAACCACTGCATTTTAATCATGATCCAAACAAAGATGCTGCATACATGCAACATGAACAGTTTGTAGTCTAAATTAGATTGTATAATTTCGAAATCTGAAGCAAAAACAGAATGATTTGACTTCAGTTTTGTGAAACTATACA
>NW_015536624.1:2840201-2857886 GCF_001515605.1 Sinocyclocheilus anshuiensis | reverse complement strand
CTCCGCCAGCAGGTGGCGCTTAAAGCGTTTCCTTGGTTTCCGCTGTAAACAAAGCAGCGCTGCACTTATGAATTTATATCAGAACATTATACAGAGGCAAGATGAAAAGAAAAAATACCATCTAAACTTTTCTAAAGACAGTAAGTTCCTCTCAGACATGCATTCATATAAACTCCTACCCCTAATTGAATCGCGATTTGTTTAGCATCTCAACCGATGACGCAGATTCACTCTCCGCCAGCAGGTGGCGCTTAAAGCGTTTCCTTGGTTTCCGCTGTAAACAAAGCAGCGCTGCACTTATGAATTTATATCAGAACATTATACAGAGGCAAGATGAAAAGAAAAAATACCATCTAAACTTTTCTAAAGACAGTAAGTTCCTCTCAGACATGCATTCATATAAACTCCTACCCCTAATTGAATCGATTTGTTTAGCATCTCAACCAATTTGAATCGTCACATATTTGAATGGATTTTCAACCGGCTCGCGGTTAATCGTTACATCCCTAATAATAATAAATGTTTCTTCAGCAGCAAATCAGCATATTAAAATGATTTCTGAAGGATCATGTGACACTGAAGACTGGAGTAATGATGATACTAAAAATTCAGCTTTGTCAACACAGGAATAAATTACATTTTAAAATATTTAAATAGAACTCGGTTAATTGAAAATGTAATATTTCTGTTTTACTGTATTTTTGATCAAAGTCAGCATTGGTGAGCATAAAAGACTTCTTTCAAAAACATTATAAAAGTCTTACCGACCCCACCGTTTTCTGTAATCACATTTTTCTAATCTACACTATCAGTCCAGTTTTTGCTTAAATTTGCTTTTTAGTAGCACAAATAAAACTTTATTTTCTTTGAGTGGGCCGACATAACCAATGTTGTGAGTTTGGGCCAGGGTTACGCGTGTCCCCAAAAAATCGATGAAACTTCTTTCAAATCAGCCACTATATGTGCAGTTCTTTTGAGTTTTGATCTTTAAACACTCCCAGAATATTACAGCTTGAGTTTTTGCTTGCCTTCATCTTCCACTGCATCTCTGGCTAAATTTACTAAATTTAAACCATTATATTTAATGTGTCTTCCAGAGATGCCGTATCCCTTAGGAGATCCCATGGTAACCGCTTTGGTGGGCAGCAATATCACCCTCAGCTGTACTGAGACCGACTCTCTGCCACCGGCAAAGACTGTCTGGATGCGAAAGGACAACAAAATCATCATCAACACCACCTCCAAATATATTGTGTCTGATAATAACCCCAACTACAAACTCACTATAATCAATGTAACTAAGGAAGATGAAGGGATCTACTACTGCTACAGTATAAACCCTCTTGGTCCAAAAGAACTGGAAGTGTATCTTACTGTGAAGAGTAAGTTAGAAACTTGAATGTTTCTCCATACTTATTATTTTTTAAATATATATAACAAGAATTCTTTTATTCCTAGTTAAAACATGTCCAGATCACATTTTGTACTCAAATTCAAAATAGATAATGAAACCTATTTTTAGACCATTCCTATTTTTTCGCACTGTCACAAGACATAATTCTTGAGTTGTTTAAGAATGAGATGCATGTTTTAAAAAATACATCACAGGTCAGATCTGGAGATACTTCAAGTACTAGTGATGCTAAAGCTATGACACCTGTGCATGAATGTGATCAGACAAGATGTTTCTGACATTGCTCTGTAATACCTCTCCCTTTGCAAAAGTATTACACAACATCCTCCACGTGAACTTCTTCCCTTTGTAAAAAAAGAAATTTCAGACTGTGTGCAATATGACAATGTTTAATCTTTGTCCTCAGCTTCTGCAGACAATAAAGGGGCCGTGGTTGGTGTCTTTGTTTCCGTTTTGATAATGATGATTGGAATCACAGTCGGTGTAACGATATATTCAAAGCGGCATAGAATTTGTATTGGTAAGTATTTCTGCATACTGCGTGCCTAAATAAAACTCTTTTTGTAAAGATTCTTTATATAAATGTTTATTTTTATTTTTCAGGTTTAGGATTTAGGTAAGTATGACCACAAAACATTAAAACGCATTAATAATCATAGTAATATGTCAGCATTATTCTAAAATATGTGTTTATTGTCTTCGTACATACTATAACATGCGCTGGTAAGGATGTGTGAAGCTGAGGCATTGTAACATTTTCTATCTAGTCATTTAGATGATGACAGAGGGGATATACTGAGTTTAGTGGATTCAGATGAAGAGGTAATTTTCCATGATGCTGTTCCACAACTCCCTCCGCTGACAAACGGACATGCAACCACACTTGTAGAGATTCACAGAATACCATCCAGTAAGTCAGTGGTGTCCCGAATATTGTTTAGACGTTTGTGATATAGTATTAAAATTAGTTTGTTTTGAAAGAATTGGGAACTGGGAAATTTTATATCATGATGAAATTAAACAAAACTTGAGCAAATAAAAGTAAGGCAAGTTTGAAAAACGACTCTTTTGATATTCAAGTTGAAAACCCTGGAAATGTGTTTTTTGTAAATACAGTATGTATCAAATTCAAATAATGATCAAAAAAAATTCTGTATTGAATATATTTTCTCTAGTTATGCTCAGCTCTGAAATGTTTAGTATTTGGTATTGATGATAAATTGTGGGTTTTCTGTACTTTCGGATTTGCTGAAACAAGTGTGTGTTATTTTACAGGTGATCATGAAGATAATGCAGACAGTACAGTACAACATAACGATCAAACACATCCAGAACCAGTACAACAGATAGCAGACTGTTAGTTATCAGTTTAAATGTACAGAAAATCAATTATTCCAAATGGTCAACTCTGCTAAATTATTTGTTTGTGTAATATTTTCCTTGTGTAATATTCCAGCAATCTGTGTAAAGTCTAAAGATCTTAAACTCATTTTAGAGATGCCCTGTTTTTATTTTCAGTATTAGTTTTTAACATACTGGCCTCGATTCATGCAATTAAAACTTTTACTACACCATACTACAGTATGTCAGTGAAATGTTACGAAATGTTATTGTTACTTGAACTGGTTTGAATGATGCTTTCTGTAATATTGTATGGGTGAATCTCAACAAAATATGTCTGGGTCATATTTCGTGGCAAAATAATAATAATAATAATAAAAAAAACTTAATTATACGAAGCCTATCTTGTACCATTGCAATTTCTTTGCATTGTGAATTAATTTTCATTTCAGATTTCCCTTCTATTCTCATTACTGTAAAACATCCAGACATTTTACTAACTTGTGTGTTTTGCAATTTTCATTTTCTCAATGGTGATTTCTTGTAATACAGTAATGATATTGTCCATATACGTATATATATATGTGTGTGTGTGTGTGTGTGTGTGTGTGTGTGATTAAACAGTTTAAAATTTAAGCCTAAATTGAAGGCAGTACAACAAATACTAACATTAGGGTGACCATACGTCCTCTTTTTCCTGGACATGTCCTCTTTTTGGACCTTAAAAAATGCGGTGTTCTGACGATTTGTGCTACCGTCATATTTTGCTACCTGCCATTAAAACAGATGGTAGCATAATTCGATAGCGAAAAGTGCTAGGCCTACCTATCAGATTTAGCTTCCATCATGATATAAGGTGTGAGGCTTTATTAACATGTACACCTACCCCAACCCTAAACCTACCCTAATAGGATAAATACAGTGTTGGTAGCATAATCTGATAGGTAGCATTATTTTTCAGAACACCGGCGCTGTATGCATGGCTTGAAGCGTTAAAGTTAAAACACTGAGTGTTAAATAACAAAATAATGTTAAAACTAGGGCTGGGTAAGTTAACGTGTTATTATCGCGTTACCCTTACAGTAGGATAAATACAGTGTTGGTAGCATAATCTGATAGGTACCATTATTTGTCAGAACACTGGCCGGAATTTCTAAATCGCCCAAAATGTCAGGGATTTGGCTTTTGCATTTTTGTTTTAGAGCCCTGCGAGGACTGTGTCTAGTCCCGCCTACTCCCTCAAACATTCTAATATTGCATATAATTTTCGTGCATCAGGAGGCCTCTATCAATATGCGGAGAATCTCTTTTGGATGAGCATACAACGTATGCTGTTCTGTGTCAGCTGCGTCACACGGATACACTGTTTCCGTTCAGATCAAATCACAACAATGTAGGAAACAGCGTACGTTGTTTACGTCCAGCGGATATTCTCCAAAATGGCACCAGAGAGATGCGGAGGAGACGAATTGTTGAATAAAGTCGTTATTTTTTTTTCTTTTGCGCACAAAAAGTATTCTCGTAGCTTCGTATAATTGCGGATGGACCACTGATGTCACATGGATTATTTTACAGATCTCCTTGCTACGTTTCTGGACTTGGTAACATTTCAGTTGTGTTGCTGTCTATGCAGGGTCAGACAGCTTTCAGATTCCATCAAAAATATCTTAATTTGTGTTCCGAAGATGAACAAAGGTCTTACGGGTTTGAAACGACATGAGGGTGATTCACGAGTTCGCACTAACATATAATATGATTGAGCAATTAGTAGCATATTTGGCGTGCTGTCCAGAGGCAGGGCTCCGAGCTCGGGATGGAGCCCGAACCCAGACCCCAGGCAACATCTTCAAGGCAAAACTTTAAACCCCTTGCAACATCATCCAATGTCGCAATCACCCTCAGGAGGTACACAAGCAAAAGCTAAACTGAACATTGTCAATTATCAATTATTTTTACAAAATTTGCCCTGCATACATTTTTGTCTTTAATGTGTAGGCACTTGAGGCCCAGTGCCCAATTTGCACAGGAACATTTCCAGTGTCAGAAGTAGAACCGCATGCCAGCTTTTGTGGAGAAAGGTAATGGTAATAGTGACTCACAATAAAGCTTAAAAACACCTAAAAGGGACCGTGCTCTAGTTTGGGTCATATCTCATGGTAACCTGCCTGACTATGTTCATTACATTGGTTCAAAACAGTACATTGCAAAGGTCATAAAAATATCATATGAAATATATACACACACAAAGTTGTTTGGAAACATTACTTTTGCTTTAATTACTGCCTCAATTCGGCGTGGCATGGAGGTGATCAGTTTGTGGCACTGCTGATGTGCATTGAATTTATTTAATACACGAGTTTCACAATTTGAGTTGAATTACTGAAATAAATGAACTTTTCCACGACATTCTAATTTATTGAGATGCACCTGTATATATATACAAATTATTTTAATATAATTTTTTAGATATTTTTCAGATATTTGTCAATGAGCTCAGGATCTGTTGAGCAGCAAATCCTCCAGCATGTTCTGTCAGCCATCTCCTCTCAACCCGTGATCAGTAAAATCTGACTCCTGCAGCTCGTGTCTGCGGGTTTTTTCTCTTTATTGAATTGGGCTACTTTTAAACTGTTGCCATGGCTTGATTCCCCCTCCTGGGTTAAAAGATTTGAAATGTTGCATAAATTACATTTGACTGAAATGCTTGTATTGAAACATTTTGCGTTCTACCTATGATACAACTGTGCTAGATGTCAAGTTTTGTGAAGAAGGGGCACTAGGAAGCTTTTTAGCTGTGTTTATGGTCAATATGCATAACAGTGACTGTAAAATATGTATATTAGGTATGGAATAAGATTGCGCTACTTTGGGCGCTTTCGGCATTACTTTAACCACCAACCAGCCACACCCCAGTCCCCCGCCCGGCGCGCCCGCACTGTCCTCTTTTTGGAAAACTAAAATATGGTCACCCTAACTAACATTGTGTATAAATGCAGTTTTAATAATATTTTTTTGGCATTACATAATTAAAAATGAGATCTATTTAATAATGAGAATTGGGGGTGTGCTTAAATTATGTCTACTGTACAATTTCAGTAATGTATAAAACAATACTTAAACTAGCTTTAAATGGCACTATAAAATAAAATGTATTCAAAGCTATAAAATCACGATACCTGAGATGTAAATGACAAGTATAAAACACACCTTAACACTATAAATATACAGTAGACACACCCAAGTATGTACTGTAATCAGAATGATACACGCTTGACGATGGGGTCACGTGGTTTGCCCATCTGGCCACGCCCCCTAGTGAATGAATCTCTATGTAGAGGAGAGGCGAAATGAAGCGTTCATGATTTCAGTGGTAAGATGTGCACTTCGCTTCGAGGTTGTACTGTCAAAGGTAAGGCAATTCACATAATGTAGATGATATATAAGCATATGCATTTGATAAAAGAGGAAAATACGTTTTCATATTAGTAGAAAATGAGTAGTTCCGGATATGCGCATTTGTTTTTGTACATGACAGGTCTCTTTAATTGTGACAGAACCGCATGATCTGATCGCGGAGCTGAAACCCGCTCATCCCCCGCGTCTGTACGGCTCTGCCGGCTGTGAGACATGGAGCGTCCGCTTCTCCCCGGACGGATCTTATTTTGCCTGGTCGATGGGATACGGCATCGTCAAACTCCTCTCCTGGCCGCTGACATCCAAAGAGTGCGTCTGGGTTCATAACACAATGGGTTAATTAATATATAGGCTTATATGTAACACCACAATAAATTAATATTATGGGAGAACCTGTCACTAACAAAAAAGTAACATCACATCTGAAAAAAAAAAAAAACAGCTGAAACCGGTCCTTGTTGGCTGGTTTTAGCTGGTCTTCAAGTCTGGTCATAGCTGGTTTACCATTAAAAAATTGGGTTACACTTTATTTTAAGGTGTATTTGTTACAGTGTAATTATACATTTAAGTACTGAGTAATATTAATTAACAACATGCATTAACTAGGTTTAGGATTAGGGGTTGGTTTAGGGTTATTGCATGTAATTATGCATAATTTTGTGCTAATACTATAGTAATTATATGTAACATGTAACATTTATGTATGGTATATGAGATTTATCACAGTACCGTGGTACAGTACTTATTTGAACAAAGTCGCAGGGTAATGTGGAACAATAAAGGAGCAATGGAGGAAGCTGGAGCACAACTGAACCTTCTACATTCCTCTTTGTATTAACAGTAGCGCCGAAGCTGGATGCAGTGAAGAGAAGACACTTAACTGCAGGCAAACGGTGTGGGCACTGGCGTTTGGACCATGCATATCTACCCGAGTGGATGCTTTACATCAGAACGGACGTGATCATGAGCTACTGCTGGCCATTGGTCTGAACAACGGCGTGATCCAAGTGTGGGTCGTCTCAACTGGTAAGACTGAACTCTAGACTCGTTTTCACCATCAAGAACTTAGATTGGTCTAAACATTAACAGCATGGTGTTATAAACATGTAGTATAAGGTTTAATATGCTAGTAAATCCCTGTTCTGTCTTCAGGAAATCTGCGGGTTACTCTAACCGGACATCAGGCTCCTGTCAGGGATTTAGTCTTCACTCCAAATGGAAGTCTCACGCTTGTATCAGCCTCCCGAGACAAAACTGTAAGGATATGGGACTTGGCAAAGAAAGGTCAGAGCATCTGATGTGGAAGCAACCTATCTTTGCAATGGGATGAAAATAAGTTTTCATGACCTTTAATTTTGTACTTATGAAGATTGTAATGCTGATATTTGCAGGCGCCAGTCCCCATGTGCTGCGGGGTCCAGACTACTGGGTCTTCAGATGTTCCATATCACCTGACAGCAGTGTGATCGCCTCTGTTTGCAACCTCGACTCTGTGAGTTTTTTTTTTTAGTATTATTTATATACTGATACATTATTAGTTAATGTTTTGAATTAGCTTTTATTTTATATTTTGTTTTCATTTTAATTTGATTGATTTTGCTGTGCTTTTGTCATTTTTATTAGTTATTTTTTAATATTTCTATGTAGCTTTATTTTTTACATTTTATTTCAATTAACAATGCTGCAGTGGCCTCAAAAGCTGTATGCTTGCATTAACAATGTCAACAAAGAACATTTTTCTTGTTCATTAAGTAGCAAGTAAGTGTTGTTTAAACACACAGCACACTCACATTTTCCAAAGTAAAACATTTCACAAACAGAAGTTTGTTAGATTTTGTATAATAAATAATAGTAATAGCTACTGTTCAAAATGAAAACAAAAGGTATTTGAACACTTGTGTACAGTAGTTACTGCACTGAAGCGGTGTTTACTCTGCTAGGATGTCTTCTTGTAGTTATATAAAGGGTTTAGTTATATAATCAGGGAGACTTTTAGTCTCTGCAACAGGATATCCTGTAGAGCCATGCAGATAAAATAATAACACTGTTCTTTTTATTGTTGTGATTGTGATTACTGAACTGTGTTACACCGTCTAAATGTTGTTTTCCCAACAGAAGGTGTATTTGTGGAGCTTGCGGTCCTACACCTTCATGAGACACCTTACATATGACCACGAGCGCACCATGGCATCATGTGACTTTTCCCAGGATGGAGCGCTGCTCGCGATCACTTCGTATCATTCGACCACAGGCTGGTGGCTGGACCTGTGGGACCCCTATACAGCTGATCTCATGACTAGAGTAGAGTATGTTGGCCAACCAAGATGTTATTTTCTCATATCATATTTTTATTAATTTATTTTTTACAATAATTATGATTTTTTTTTTAAATAAAGAAAATTTGAGATAAAGCCGTTTTACTTATTTTTGGGACAAAAAGTTCGGAACAGTGGGAATGTTCTGCTAAACGGCATCTTTCATGCTTCACAGAAAAAAGAGAATCTTTTTTGATGACAGATTTTTATTATTTTGAAAATTACATTCAATGCTGAATTATTTGATGTTTTTATAAATGTAGACATAAATCGTCTAATTTCCTAACTGATATGGTAAAAATAAATAGTTTACCCAAAAATGAACATATGCTGAAAATGTACTCACCTTCAGGCCATTCAAGATATAGTTGAGTTTGTTTCTTCATCAGAACAGATTTGGAGAAATTTAACATTACATCACTCACTCACAAATGGATCATCTGCAGTGAATGGGTGCCGTCAGAATGAGAGTCCAAACAGCTGATTAAAACATCACAATAATCCACACCACTCCTAACATCTTGTGAAGTTGAAAGCTTCTTGTTTGTAAGAAAAAAATTCATCATCAAGGCGTTTTAAATTTAAGTTATCTCTTCTGGTCAAAATACGAGACATTTCTTCCATCCACTATCCTTGCACATCAAAATCCACTGATTTATTTGTTTGGAAGTGTTTTGGACCGTTTTTGCCTCTGAACAATGCTTGATCTGTGCATATTTCATTTCTGATTCAGATGAGATGGCTTTTTTTTTTTTACTGAAAGAAGCAATTTTCTGTATAGAGGACTCATATTTTGGCCAGAAGAAACCTTTTAATGTTAAAAACTTATCAATGATGAATTTGTTTCTTACAAACGCACAGCTTTTCACTTCACACGACGTTATTTGATGGACTGGAGTGGTGTGGATTACTTGTGATATTTTTCTCAGCCGTTTGGACACTCATTTTGACGGCACCCATTCACTGCAGAGGATCCATTGGTGAGCAAGTCATGTAATGCTAAATTTCTCCAAATCCGTTCTAATGAAAAAACAAACTCATCTACATCTTGACAGGCCTGAGGGTGAGTACATATCCAGCCAATTAAAATTTCCAGGTGAACTATGTTGCAATATACTGCATGTTGGAAAAAATATTTTCTTCTCTTTCCAGAGACTGTGAGGTGTGTGCTTACAGAAGTGACAATCTACTGACATCTCTTAGCTTCTCTCCGGTTGGTCTGCTTCTGGCATTTAAAGACTATAGGTGAGCAGTGAACCATCCATTTGAGATCTGAGATCTTCAGAACTACATGACCAGACATCACCCTTGTGACCTGACACCTTTCTCTATTGTTACTAATGACACTGTACTGTGTTGAAGGGCGTTACGGATCTGGGATGTGGAACGAGATAAACTAGTCACAGACACTGATCACAACCGAGCCGGTGGCGTGTGCTGTGCTTTCCATCCACACGGGGGCATCATCGCTACAGGGTATTGCAAGTCACATCATCGAGTTGGAACATCACTGATATTCAGTTTCAGCTGACAGTGTTTACTCTAGAATTTTCTTCTGCTTGTATGCTGGAAAAATATTAAGAAGTTCTTTATATTTGATTGTAGGTGCAGAGATGGACATGTAAAATTCTGGCGAGTTCCTCGTCTCGTCCCGAGCCTTAAGCATCTGTGCCGGATTGCCCTGAGATTCTCCATTTCAACCTATCAAGTGCAGGCTCTTCCCTTGCCAAAAAAAATCCTGGAATACCTTACTTACAGGGACATTCCAAAGCAAAAGATTGTATGTTGTAAAGAACACTGCAGATGACTGGAAACAGTAATGTTTGTGGGTCAAACCTGACACCATACTTGAAATAATTATTTAAAGACTTTAATTTTTACATAACTACTTTGAAAATGTAGCATTTGTTTTACAAAGTACTGAGACAAGCGTTATTTTAAGCTTAAAAATATAAACACTTCAAAAATATTACAGGGTTCTGCGCAGTTTTTTTTTTTTTTTGTCAGAACAATATGAAGAAGTAAACAACTTTCTCTCATGACATCACGGGTCTATGTTACATAACCCTTTTAAAAGTGTGAACCAATGGTCTATCCATCGCTGACTACGGTGTCTCTAACAGCCTGGAAAGCTGCAACCATTGAGCTCAGCTGGATCTTCTCATTGGTTCCAGAGGCCAGACGATACCTTATGGTTAAAAAGGAATGAACAGAAGTTGAAGCTCACTCGAGTACATAATAAACTTCATCTACTGTTCAAAAGTTTAGGGTTGGTACGATTTTTCAGTGTTTTTTAAAAGTGTCTTATTTTCACCAAGGCTGCAATCATTTGATAATACAGTAAAAACAACAATTTTGTGAAATATACAATTGAAAAAAACTCTTTTCTATTTTATTGCATTTTAAAATGTAATTTATTGTGATACAAAGCTGAATTTTCAGCATCATTACTCCAGTCTTCAGTGTCACATGATCCTTCAGGAATCATTCTAATATGCTGATTTGCTGCTCAAGAAACATTTACGATTACTACCAATGATAAAAACAGTTGTGCTGCTTAATATTTTTGAGCAAACTTCAAAAGAAAGAAGAAGAAAGTTCAAAAGAACAGCATTTATTTGGAATAGAAATATTTAGTAACATTATAAATGTCTTTGCTGTCACATTTTTGCATCCTTGCTGAATTAAAGTATTAATTTGATTGTATATGTTATACAATATTCATAATTATTTTCAAATGACCAATGCATATGTGACCCTGGACCACAAAACCAGTCTTAAGTCGCTGGGGTATATTTGTAGCAATAGCCAAAAAAACATTGTATGGGTCAAAATTATTGATTTTATGCCAAAAATCATTAGGATATAAAGTAAAGATCATGTTCCATGAAGATATTTTGTAAATTTCTTACCGTAAATAAATCAAAACATAATTTTTGATTAGTAATATGCATTGCTAAGAACTTAATTTGGACAACTTTAAAGGCGATTTTCTCAATATTTTGATTTTGCACTCTTAGATTCCAGATTTTCAAATAGTTGTATCTCAGCCAAATATTGTCCTATTCTAACAAACAAACCATACATCAATGGAAAGCTTATTTATTCATCTTTCAGATGATGTATAAATCTCAATTTAAAAAAATTGACCCTTATGACTGGTTTTGTGGTCCAGGGTCACATATTTACATTAATCAGGTGAATCTGTTGAACTCATGTAGATAAAGTATCCATGAGTCATATGGGAGTGGTGCTGTTTGCTTCATTCGTATTTAATTAATCTAACCAGTCATAAATAGAACAGTGTGCACACTTCTCTACTGATTTACTAAATAACTTGACATAATAAATGTACTCACTCAATATCGGCAAGTTTTATAAGCAAGCCCATGCGGATGGAGGGTGGGAAGTCCACTGAAATAGAAACACAAAAACATTAGAGCAAAATTAACCCACCTAACTGTGCTCAAACAACACTTTGATTGTGTGACCAATAAATCAGATTTAAAATAATCAAATCTAAATATCTTTTGTTATTTTAAAACATTAAAAAACAAAACAAAAAAAAAAAAACCCTACAGAAAACATGGCATGCTGTGTGATAAATATATTTTGGCATGCAAAAAAATTATATACGCATTATTGCAGTCTGGTTTCTGAAAATAGTGTAATATTTAGTGCATTTAGTGTGTGTGAAGCACGCTACACTCTGCTACTTCTAACAGGCGTCCTTTAAAAACGAGAACAACCGGTTTCCATGACAACCACAAAAGGATCTCCATGGTAACAAGGGCAGGGAAAACATGTAGCTCATCATCACTATATCAAAGTTGTGATGGGTTGTGTGTGGCGTTCTGCATTGCTTTAGTTATTTTGAACAGGAATCAGTTATAGAGCCATGCATGGCTGAATTAAAAGTGTAGTCTTACCACAGTGAATGAGACGATGGACTTCTGTTAAAATGTCATGAAGTGCCAGACCTTTTAGAGTTTTGAGCTGCAGAATTTCTGTTGGATCCAGATAAGAACTTTGGAAACGTCATGAACTAATATCAGCAACTTACAATTCCACAATTCCTGTATAAACACTTAATATCATTAATAAAATAACAGTTTATCAAATTATAAATATCAATATTAAGATTTTCTTTTTAAATAAAAGAATATATAATTATAATAGCATACATAATTAAAATATATAAATATTTCAATAATTATTTTTTTATTCCCTTTTCTATAGTAATAATAATAAAATTAATTTGATGTTTGATTGTACATTCAAAATATTACATGTATATAGCACAAATGTAATACATTGAGCATAGTCTATGTTTGATGTCATTTTCCTGATATGCATATAATGTTTGTAAATATATATATATTTATGTGAAATTTTACCCATTTACTTTATTAATTTATTGACTGTTATTATTATTAATACATTCTATCAATGTTTTAATTTTGGCAGAAAGAGTTAATGTGGGGGGAAAATAGAAATTTCAAAATTGTATTGAGCTTTTTGTTAATGCTTTGAAAAATATATAAAAAAAAGAAATCTGAATTATTAAACTAATAAAAAATAATTATAAATAAATAATTAATAATATGATTATAACAACAACAATACTACTACTACTAACAATAATAATTATATTTTGTAATGATCAATTTATAAAATTTAATTAATGTTTATTTTAATTTTATTTAGACTTTTTTGTAGATGCTACCTTCCAAAGCAATTTCTTATCCCCTCACAGCAATCTTAAAAACAAAAAAAATACTATCAAAAAGATTAGGTTATGCGTTACTGTAAAGCTTGGAGAACTAACTAACCAACCTCTAGAGTAGAAAGGATACGGTTATATGCAGTGGTGAAGTCTTTATTGAGGGCCCAGTCCAGTATGTTAGCGATGTCTGATCTGAGTGGATGTCCAGTACATGTGTACACCGTCTCCTCTGTCACCTTCCCATAGGCCATATGTGTACTCTGTACATAAAAAAAACACACGATACAGATTTTTCTAAATATTTTTCATGCCAGCAGCAGTGCAGTAAGCAAACCACAAAACATCACTTTTTCATATGATACACACCTGTAAAATGTTTAATGATCGCCTCATGTCTCCTGTTGAAAGGGTCACAATGGCATTCATGCCATCTGGAGTGATGTCAATGCTATCAGTGAAAAACAGATTTTTAAATATGCATGAATCTATGCTAGGGAAATACAATGTTTGGTTTTATTTGCTCAAAGTTGTGTCCTGCGCCAGAGGGCAGAGCCCATATAAAATGTGTGTTTGTGTGAAGAGTTTTTAATCAAATGGTCCGTAGGGCTGGGTCACTTGAGCCAGGCTATTTTGTGTTCAGGGTCTTTTGAGCGGATCCATCTGATGACACACTTCAGATATCATCCAAAAATTCAGGACGGTCTTAATACTGTCATGTCAATATTGCTCTATCTTCAACCCGCACAAAAGATGTCTGGGGCCCGTTCTTCGTACGTCGCTAACTCAGTTAGCTGGATTTGATTGTTGACGATTTGGCATGATCTTGGATTATTTGGTTTTTCAAAACTCATCCCGGAGTTGCTGTCATAGCAGCAGGTCCGTAAACTTAAACCTGCTCGGGAGCATCAACAACAGGTGCGTTCGAAGAACCGAATTAGCCATATCCTGATTAGCGCAATGATATCATCTTGGATGTGACATTTCATCTCGGATGTAATAAGCAACGTACGAAGAACGGGCCCCTGGTCTCTAATTACACACAGATATAAACAGAAATAAATGTTTACCTTTTCTGGGAAAAAAGAAATAAACAAAATAAAAATTGAGTGGTGTGGATTTCTTTCAGAATGCAATCAATTCAACACTAATTTCATACAGAAATAACATCCACTTGACCTGGATTTGCTGTGATGAGTCTCACCTCTCTTGCTGTATCACATGCTCTAGTCTGGGAATCATCTGGCTCTGGGACAGGGGGCCGAAACGAAACCGTGTGCATCGAGACTGCAGCGCAGGTATGATCTTTGAAAGGTAGTTACAGATCAGACAGAAACGTGTGTTCTCTGTAAACTTCTCAATGACTGAGAGAGAGAGGGGAAAAAAATCAGGTGTGGCTTAATGAAGTCTGCATAAATAAATCTCCAAAAGGACTGAAAAAATATAATGCATTATTTTAAATCATACAAATTATTCAAATAAAGAATATTATAAAACACATTTTTAATAATAATAACAATAAAGAATAGATCTTTATCTATAATATCCAGAACACACATTCGTACATTTTAAAGCATAAAGCAGATGTTGTGTCAAAATTATCATAAATATCCCAACTATTAACTCTAAATATTTTTTTTCCAATCATACTGCTCACATTCATTCTCATTAAAATATAATAAAAATAATTTAAATTAAAAAATAGATACTAAATCTTAAACTCTTTAAATATTTTTCCAATCACAACGCTTATTCAAGTCTAAAAATAAAATAATAATCATTACATTAAATAATAAAAATATTTAAAATTAAGAATAATATAAAAGGCATGAAATTAAAATAACAATAATAACAACAACAACAAATAGATCCTTATTTACTAAGATATCCAGATCAGACATTCTTACATGTTAAAACCTAAAATAAAGCATAGTTTTTTTTAAATAGAATCAGGTGCTTGGTCAAATTTAACCTTAAACTCTCTAAATATTTTTTTTTTCCAATCATAATCACACTGCTCTCATTCATGTCTCACTGTGGACAGTGAAATGGCAGAACCCTATTCTTCTGCCATCGGGACATTTGGGGGCTCAGCAGGTGAGCTGATGGAGGGGCAGATGGTACGCTACCTCTCCTTAAAGCATTCTGTGCGTCCTGGGTCATAGCATCCGCCTCGTCCAGGATCACCAACTTAAAGCCTTTCCTACAAGAAGCAAACATAGAGAACGGAACATTATTTTACAACAACAGTATAAATTTTAATGCAATAAAAGTCTAAAGACAAGATGTCATTCAATATTTGCTTGTTATATATTGCTGTATGTGAGAACAGATATTATACTATACAAATTGTTCATGAATGGGATGTAAGGGTGAGTACTGTTCTTACTTGAAGATGGTTCGTGTGCTGGCAAAGCTGAGGACTGGCCCCCTCACCACATCTATGCCACGGTCATCTGACGCATTGAGCTGATGAAGTAAAATACACAATAGTTTCCATTACAAAAAAAAAACTTTTTTTTTTTTACTGAAAATGTACTCACCCTCAGACCATCCAAAAAAAAAAAAAAAAAAAAAAAGTAAAAGGTTTGCAACAAGCATACTTATCTTTCATTTGTTGATATAAAAATAAATAAGTGAATATAGAATTTATTTTATAGACTTAACATCAGAAAAAATTAACAAAATATCTATTTCAGCTTGAACTGTTCACCCAAAAAATGTACTGAAAATTTACTCACCCTCAGTCCTTTAAAGATGTAAAGGAGTTAGTTTCTTCAATGGAACAGATTTGGAGAAATTTAGAGGAAGCAATATTATAGACAGAGGACCCTATTTTAGCCGAAAGCAACGGTTTGAGGTTAAAAATGTCTTGATGGATTTGTTCATTACAAACACACAGCTTTTCGCTTCACACGATGTTAAATGATGGACTGGCATAGTGTGGATTACTTGTGAATTATTGTGATGTTTTTATCAGTTGTTTGGACTCTCATTCTGACGGCACCCATTCACTGCAGAGGATCCACTGGAGAGCAAGTGATGCAATGCTACATTTCTCCAAATCTGTTCCGATGAAGAAACAAACATCTACATCTTGGACGGCCTAAGGGGGGAGTACATTTTCAGCTATTTTTAATTTTTGTGTGAACTATTCTTTTAAGTGGATGACCACATATTTTTTCTTGTCATGGGGAAAAATTCGCCAAACATATGCATCTGGAAAACAACTGCAAACTTCTATAGTACCTCCAGGACCATGGAGTTGAACTCTTTATCTTTGTACAGCTGTTTAGCACATGCTAGTATAGTAGAGGTCTTTCCTGTTCCTGGAGGTCCATAGAAGAGCAGATGAGGCAATCGGTCTTCACTGATGAACTTCTGAACTGTGGAAGAAAAAGAAAGAGGACGTTTATGATAATTTTCAAGCGACAGCTGAAAACCCATCTCTTTCGAAGCTACTTGACTTCATCATTAAAAAAAAAAAAAAACTCTCTCTCTTTATTTATTCCTTCTCTTTCTAGCTTGTACTTATTTGAACAATGTCTAAGAACTTGGTATTACAACCACTTCCTGTGTCTGTTTGCCTCTTAAGAAGAATCGCTTTATGTATCCCCCAATTGTAAGTCGCTTTGGATAAAAGCGTCTGCTAAATGACTAAATGTAAATGTAAATGTAAATGTTTATAAAAAATGCATTTATATAGAAATTTCAAGAATATACTGGTCATTTTCAGAATATTAGGAAAAAATGGATGCAAAAGTACCATAAATGTAGTCTATACAACTTTTGGAATATATATAAGTCGCCTGAAGCTATATAGTTTTGTGTAATAATCAAACTAAAATTTAACATGGATGCAACTGAATTTTCATTTTGGGTAAACAATTCACAGAGACTCTCCTGTATATTACTCTTACAGTGCAAATCTTAGTTTGTTAATAATGAAAGAGTACCATTTATAATTCATTGATCACTGCTTACTTGTGCTCAGGATGTCTTGATGAGAGATGAGGTCATCTAATGTCTGTGGCCTGTACTTTTCAACCCTGAAAATCAAGAAATAATATTTTTAAAACACTGTCCTGTCCCCCCCAATCATATTGTTTATCTAGTGGAGTGACAGCAATTCTAGTAAACTTTCTTACCTGTTTAAAACAACCCATAATTTACGCATACTAACATTATGGTGTTATTATAACGACAGTATAGCTATAATCACAAGTAGATATCATTAATAAAGAGTTTATCATTTCAGACATGTGCTTTAATAAGGATTAACGTTACTTTGCAGTGAATTGACTGATACACTTGAGTTGTCATCGTTTTTCTCCATCAACGATACGATGTCAGGTCTGATAACGTTCTTGTGTATATATGGTTACACTTTACTTGAAGGGGTGTGCATAAGACTGACATGACACATGTCATGAATATGAAGGTTTTTTATGCATGTTTATGACAACTGTCATTAAGTG